>NC_134888.1:10148291-10448291 GCF_041734735.1 Babylonia areolata | reverse complement strand
GAAATTTTTTCCTTTGACACCATGATTTTTTTGTGCATTGTAACAGCTTGTCATGTCGCACAGAATCGAGAGCTTTTTTTTTTTAACCAACGAAAGCTACATGCAGCTTTTTACCCCACTTTGACAAATATTTTTTAACTATTCAGTACAAACAGAAAATCTGGTCAATCGTTGAGTAATTTTTGCGGAAACCAGCTTGACATTCAGAGATTAAGCTATTGTCTTCTAACCATGTGTGGAGTCGAGAGTTTGATATTGTGCATTTGGAAATATTACTTAACAAAGATACTCCTCTGTAATTGTCAACGTTCTCATAGTCTCTTTTCTTATGATTTGGTACAACAGTGGCTTTTGCCCATTCTTTAGGATAAATACCTTTTGAAAACAATACATTAAACAATTTCTTAAAAAAATGGAACAGTAGTTTTGCTTCCTGTTTTCAACATTTCTGCCAACACCCCATCTGTTCCACATGCTTTACCCGTTTTTAATCAATTCACAGCACTAACAACTTCGTTATCAGGTATTTCGGCATTTAGCACATGATGTTGCTCGTCAGACAAACCAGTATAATCAAACGTTTCATTGTCCAAATCATTATCGTCCACAGAAAACACTTTTTTTTAAATGATCGCGCCACTCTTCAATGTGAATTTTGCTTGATGGGTTTGCTTTTTGTTTGCCACAACCCATCTCAGTTAATTGCATTTAGAAACTGGACGAGTCAGAAATGTTCTATTCTAGCAATTCTGCCTGATTTCTTTTAAAGTTTACTTGCTTTGTATTTTAACAGTTTTTTGTATCTTTTCTTTGCTTGGACATGTTCCGTCTTTTCTTCAACTTTTCTGGATATTCTGAAAATCCTCAGTGTCTGTCTACTATAAAGCTTGGCTTGTCTACATTCTTTGTCATACCATCCCGACAGCTTTTTTGTAGCGTTTGGGTATACTTTCTTTACCATACAGTTGCTGGCGAACAGAAGACAACTTATATATATAAATATATTCAATGCATATATAAAACTTATATATATATAAAATATTCAATGCATAATCAGTATAATGTTCCAGAATACTATCAGCCCTTTGAAGTTTGCATTGTCTGTCTTTGTCATTTAGCGTGTCCAGAAATTTAACTTGAGCTTTATTTACATTGCCTACATCATCTAGCATGTGTTCATGACATTTGTTGTCGTAACAATGCTTACACTTCGCTTTGTCCCACCTATTCTCAACGTTATACTGGCCTGGCCGATTGTCCTATTTTGGAGGTGAGTTCCGCTGGACACGTGACCTAGTCCGTCTCCCGTCTTCACTGCCCTGACTGCGCTCCCCAGACTGCATGTATCTGAAACTGTCCACAATGCTGTTCTGGCTGGCTGCCCCGGTCCTGGCTGCACTCTGCTTGGGGCACTGTCTCGGGGAGGGACGCCTTGACTGCCTGGCATTTTCCTGGGCTTGTTTCTTTGTTTGTCTGCAGGTCTTTCTGTGTAGTGTCTTCGGTCTGTTGCGTTTCCTGTCTTGTGTGCATTATTGTCGAGACTTTTAGCTCTTGTACGTTCCCTGTGTCACCATGCAAGTATCCCGTGTTTCCCCTCTTTATCCCCTGATTCCACGTCACTGTTTCCTGAACCCCCCAGTTTATCCCCTGTTTCCTCATATTTGTCTTCAAAGAATCCACCTTCATCATCTATCAGTCAACCTGCCCGAGTTGTTTTCATTGGAAGTCAGAGAAACTGCATCTTTTGGTACAATGACCTCTGAATCGTTTTTATCATCATTTTCGCCCAAACTGTAAACGGTATGTTCGTGCTCACAACTTCTCCCTTCACTTGTACAGTCATTAGGACAGTCGTCTGTGTATCTCTGATTATGTCTTCAGTCAGCGGATCATATCTTTCACCGTTGTTTACGTCATGGTCAGAATCGGCCATATCATATGGGGTTACGCGTCGTCCCGGTCTTTGCTGTGTTTGTTCGGAGTGTCTTCCATGTGTACCCACCTGCTGTCTGTCATGAGTTCCGTGTCGTCTGTCCATACAGAGCACTGGTTCTGCCCCAGATGCCCGTGGCTGCTGTGATGCCTAGCTATAGGACATGTGACCAAGAACCACAGGTCTGGCATGACGGCTGTGACTGTCACCTGGAAACCTGTCCCTGTCGTGTGGTTGTCGTTTTACAGCCTCACCTCGTCTGCTGTCGTTAACTGTGGCGGTGGTGTAGTCACGAGGTCTGTTGGACCCGTCGTTCCGATTTCTGGTGTGGAACGTTTTCTGTTCTTGCTGGCGATATCTTTGATATCCGCTCTGTACCCCCAAAACATGTCTTCTGTCGTCCTCTGTCCCCTCTCCGTGTTCAGTAATGACCACGTCCAAATCGGTCATGTCCCCCACGGCGTAGCTGAGGCCACTCGTCCCCCCCGCAGAACGTGGCGGTCTTCCTGGGTGTCCTGCTGGTGGGGAGGATATCGGCGGTAAGCGTTGTCTCGTGGTTGTGCAGGTCTATCCTCCACATGCAACCGTCCGTTGAGGAAGTAGGCCACTTTGCCCTGGTCTCGATGGAAGTCTATCATTTGCCACTGCCGTGTTGTGAGGTCTGCAGTCACCCTGATGTTGTTTCTGCGCAGTGCTTCACGCAGCTCCTGGTCTCCGAGGATAGACATCTTGTCTTCCCACCGGCAGAACTGCACCAAGAGTGGTCGAGGAGAGTTGTTTTGATGCGGACTGCCCAGCCTGTATGCACGTTCGATGTCCGTTGTCTACCGTTCTTCTTGATTCCTGGAGTGATTGTTCAAAATGTCTACTACAATTTCTACATTAGGCTGTTCTGAGTACCACCTCCTTTCCTCGAAGCCAAAAAAACTTCAGATTACATCTTTTGGCTTGCATCTCTGCAGTTTCCAGTTTTTCTTCCGGACGATCAAGGCGCTCCATGGTGCAATCTCGGTCCTCTTGAAGTTCGAGGATTTCTTCGGCATTTCTCTCCACACTCTTTTTCACTTTAACAATTTCTGCAGTTAAACGATGAAAATGTTCTTTTTGGGTTCGAAATTTCTCCTCCAGTACTTTATGTATGTTTGAAGAGGGGAGCTGGAAACCATTCATCAGCTGTGCAAATCTCCAGTCAACAAACTGTAGTAAGTTTTCTTCAGGTCCGGGGTTCAGTTCAACGACTTTGCACAAAATTAGAAGTGCACAGACAATACGCCAGTCTACATGACACGCGCAAAGGCACGCACGCGAGCATACTGTTCACTGGGTTTCAAGATGAACTCGTGTAAGAGAGAGAGAGAGAGAGAGAGAGAGAAGGCTGAACGCCGAACGACTTTAATTACTCAGGCCAACAGCTCCTATCATGACAATATTATGAATATACATATTAGAGAAGAAAAGAATAGTAAATCAACCAATAAATAAATAAACAAATAAAATGAGAAAAAAAAAGAAAGGGATTTCATTCATAAATGCCACGTGTAAATTATCGTCCGCATTCATGTAGACAAACGCACACACAATCACACTATACACGACAAGACAAAAACACATACACACTTCGTCTCTCTCTCCCACACACATACATACACACAATGTTCACACATACACCAGCGCGCGCGCATACACCCACACACACTCCAAATACTCACGCGCGTGTATACACACCCACATCCACCTTTCCATATACAAACACAACCACGCTTCACACAGACACATACTCAACGCGTGTACATTTGCACGTACGCATATCAACGCACAAAAAGAACACATGCGTCAACTCGAATGGATACGATCAATTGCATGCTATTAGAAGTGGGCTTTAAACGCCGTGACAATTGTTATTGTGCTTTTCTGCCAATACTCTTTTCCTAAAGGCCTGAACAACGAATTTTGACAAAATAACTATGTTTAAGGGAGTTAACATTAAATAATTTAAATAACCGTTTACCTGTGATAACATAAAGGGTGAAACAAGCGAAATACTTCCCACGTATATCGGAATAGCCTTGGCAGTCAAACAAAAAGTGAGTTTCTGTTTCTCGTTTCTGTGTACACACATGGCAGAGGATGTTTTCGTCTGTCATGTTAAACCGATAAAAGATACGTATTTAACTGAGACTCACCCATTCGTAGTTGTACGAGAGCGATCCGGTATCTTCCTTTCCACATGCATGTCATGTACGTTTCCCTGGCAAAAATGTGTTTGAAATCCCCCATGGTTACTAAACCGTGACGTTTTGCTCTCATTAATGTGTTTTTTCCAGTGCTGACAAAAATAACCAAATAATCTTTCACGTAATTCAATAAAGAAACACCTCTCTCTCACACAACCAAACAACCATACTTGTTCAAAGCCATCATCACATAAGATTTTCTTCACCTGCGACACCCATGTCACTGTGTCCTTTTCGTGCAATGATAGGAACTTTCTTTAAACTTTCTTTGAATATGAATTATTATTATCTGGCTGTCTTAAAATTCGGAACCAATATCCTTATTTTAGGAGAGAGAGAGAGAGAGCTCAGAAGATTTAATGCACAAGGCCATATGCCCATGTCAAAAGGATGAGGAAATGTAAAAATGATGTGTAGCGAAAACAGACACCAAACTTAAGGAAAGAATACATTGAATATCAGTGTATATACAAACCAAAGTACATACATACACATACACAGCAGTGCAATTGATAATTATTCGGTTAAGGAGGTATTTAAGCACGTTTTAATTTGTCGTAATTAGTTAACTGTTATGCACTTTTTCCAAATCCAAAGTCTCTTTTTTAAAGCCTAAAAATAGACGATGCAAACACTTTACAGTGTTTGTCACTGGCTATCAAAAGTGTCATATAAAACGCTGATGGTCGGGAGAAAAATTTGCGGGGTAAATACCTGTCCCTGGTGTTGCGACAGTTTGAACAGAAAAGTAAAAAGTGGATTTCAGATTCTGGAGCATTTTTACAAAATAGACAGAACATACTCGCAGATGATCGGGCAATGAAGCGATATTTATGAGTTTTTAAGGGAGAAACACCTAACCTAAAGCGTATTAATGCTTTTCTAACAGCAATGTTACTTATTTCAAAGCAAGCTTGGGAAATCTCAGGAACTGATTTAAATGAAGTATAAAAAAAATGAAAAAAACGGTCTCCTGACATCACTATTCCAATCCTGAAAAAACAATCTTTTAATCTGTGACTAGTGACAAAAAATTCCTTACTAAACCCCACTCCATGGTTTTCCCAAACATGTCGAAATCCCTAATGGTATAATGTGAAATACAAATTAGAAATCAAGTTGTTTTTGTTGTTACAGTGTAAGTTGTAAAGCATTGTGTATGTTTTGAACGGTAGACGGTGTGTAGGCATAGTCACTAACTTAAGCCAAAAATTTATACATTTAGTGTATGTTGTTTTATAGAGTGGATACCTTCCTGTCTGTATAAATCAGAGCATTTGGAGTTCTAATGCTTACATTTAGTAATCTCTTTAAAGCAAATAAATGGACTTTTTCAATAATATTTTGATCAGCCCCCAGACATCAGAAGCATATGTGAGCATAGGGTGTATTTGGCTATCAAATAACTTGAGGAACACTGGTGGAATTGGTCATCAATTGTCCATAGCAATTTTAAAATGGAAAGAACCCCCACAGCTTTCAGCTCTAACAGCCATGTCTTCTAATGCATATGAGAAAGTAAGACCTGTCGAACATATAATACCAAGATATTTATAGCAGTTAACAATCTCAAGCTTTTGGCCATCATAAAACCTTTTGGTGAAACATAACCACAATGTCTGAATTATCTTAGATTTGTCAAAATTTACACAGAGACCGACGTTTTTAGCAGTGTTCCTCAAGATATTCAGTTGTTGCTGAAGGCCAGTTACGGTACATGAGAAGAGGATAACATCATCTGCAAATAATAAGATAAGGATTTCAAAATGTCCTCAGGAGACAATCTGATGCTATGTCTACCAGAAGTTTGAATGTCGTTAGGTAGCTCATTTATCAAAAAGGAGAATAAAATTGGACAACATATTTCCCCTTGTTTTACAGCAAGAGGACAGAAAAAATTGTCAGCTCATTTCCAAATCTTACTCTTGCTTTAACATCATTGTACACACTTTTGATTGCTTAATAGATTCTCCCTGTTACACCATTTTGTTTAAGGATCCTCCGAAGGTGGTTTCTATATGCTAAATTGAAGGCTTTTTGAAAATCAATAAACGCAACATAAAGCTTAAAGTGGTTAAGGAGTTGCTTTTGTACCAGACCTAGCAGAGTAAATATGTGATCAGTAGTACTATAATTTTTGCGAAACCGTGCTTGAGCTTCACTTATGATCGTATTGTCTTCAGCCCATGTAGTGAGACGTTTCTTCAAGATGTAGCTGTATATTTTACTGCACACATTTAACAGAAAAATTCCTCTATATAATTGTCAGGGCAATTCATATCGCCTTTCTTGTGAACTGTTTTGGATTACAGATTCTGTCCACTCGTCTGGAAAAAATCCTGTCTCAAAATGTATGTGAAAGTATTTTGTAATAAACGTCATGACAAGGGGATTAGAATGCTTTTAGAATTCATTTATCAGGCTGTCAGGTCCAGGAACCAGTTGCATTGCTACTATGTGTAGTTCGGTCAACGTAGGCATTTAGTCACGTGTAACTGTCAACAAGTTAGAACCAAGCAATGCAACTGGCACCTTATTATTCTTTAAAGTCGGGTCGGGTTGCCGGCGACTAAACCGGCACTCCCACCGCTTCCTTCTGGGACTGGTGAGGCGGGTGGCTAGACACCCTTATGGAATTAAAAACGAGATGCATAAAAGGGCGTCGGCTCAGGAGAGCCACCGACGGCCATCTAGCTCTACCGTGCTGTGTGCATGCCACACGCAGTTGGCCCCTGGGGTGTGTCTACCCATCCATGCGAAGTCTGGATCCGGCAGAATCTGCAGAACCTATCAGTTCAACGGAGAGGAAGGCGGTTACAGCAACGCACTGTGGAATGCAGAGAGCAAGATGAGATACCGAAAGGATATCTTGATCATCCACTGCATCCGTGCTCATCCTCCAGTCGTCTCGACTCACTCTTGCCACTGGAAATCGGTGAACCCGGACGAGAGAGTGAGGTCGACGTTGCGCAACTCCTCTTCACTTTAAACAAACTCATCGCGCAAGTCATCAGTCATCCTTAATGACCTTTCATCCTTCATCCTTTCATCACCCCCAAGTCCTGTGGCGACAGGCGAGCGACGAAACGACAGGTGTGGGTACACTGGAAGTCACAGCCGCAGACCTGCACGCAGGCGGCTCAGGCCATAGGGTCGTTCTTCATCGACAGGAGCACCGATGTAGCTCGGCAGCCGTCTGAGCGTCTGAGCAGCCCTCTTTAGGAATGCATTGCTCACCTCCATGGCATGAGGAAGGGGCTAGAAAAGGTGCCCTAAAAATTGCCTGTTCCATATCACCCTGGCCAGCATACCGCGGCTGGCGGGGACCCTACATCAGCGGTCGAAACAAAGAGAAAGAAAAGAAAAAAACAAAAACAAGGATCGTTCCTCTCACCTTGGTGCTTGGAACATAAGGACTCTCCTGGACAGAGATGACGCGGACAGACCCCAAAGGAGAACGGCACTAGTTGCATCCGAACTCGCCAGATACAACATCGACATTGCAGCCTTGAGTGAGACTCGGCTTGCAGGCGAAGGCGAGCTCAATGAACGGGGATCTGGTTGCACCTTCTTCTGGAGTGGACGAGGAAGCGAAGAGCGACGTGAGGCTGGCGTTGGTTTTGCAGTAAAAACAGCACTTGTCAGCAAGCTAGCTGGAATCCCAAAGGGAATCAACAATAGGCTTATGACCATGAAACTCCCACTGGCATCTGGCCAGAAGCACCTCACCATTGTCAGTGCCTACAACCATGAACAACCCGGATGAAGTGAAGGCGAAGTTCTGCGAGGACCTTCACTCTGTCATTGCTGCTATCCCGAAAGCAGACAAGCTCATCATTCTTGGGGACTTCAATGCTAGAGTTGGCTCTGACTACATCTCCTGGGATGGAGTGATTGGAAAGCACGGCATGGGCCACTGCAACCCAAATGGATTGCTTTTGCTTCAAACCTGTGCAGAGCACGAACTGCTGATAACCAACACAGTTTTCTGCCTCCCTACCCGTAACAGGACGTCATGGATGCACCCTCGCTCAAAGCATTGGCATCTCATCGATTACGTCATCGTCAGGAAAAGGGATATGCAAGATGTACGTGTGACAAAAGACCATGTGTGGCGCCAAGTGTTGGACAGACCATCGCCTTGTAGTCTCGAAGCTGAATATTCGAATCCAACCCAAGAGACGCCCCCAAGGCCAGAAGGCTCCAAAACGGCTCAACATCGCCAAGCTGAAAAACATCACCATCAAACAGACCTTTGTGGAGCTGCTGGAAGATCGTCTGAAATCCGCCTCTCTGGACAACCAGAATGTGGAGTCAAACTGGAGGATCCTGCGCGAGCTGATCTATAGTACAGCTTCAGAGACCCTGGGACCCATGACCAGAAAGCACAAAGACTGGTTTGATGAAAACTATGATGAAGTCAAGCAGCTTCTGGATGAGAAACGACGTCTGCATCAAGCCTACCTGAGCAACCCAAAGTCCACATCAAAAAAAGAATGCGTACAATGCCATCTGCAGGATTGTTCAGCAAAAGTTACGTCAGATGCAGGATAAGTGGCTGAGTGACAAAGCAGATGAGATCCAGGGATATGCTGACAGGAACGATATGAAGAGGTTCTATGATGCCTTAAAAAAAGTCTATGGCCCCACATCTTCAGGATCATCCCCTCTCCTCAGTGCAGATGGGAATACCTTGATCACCGAGGAGAAAATTCTCGAACGCTGGGCTGAGCACTTCAACAGTGTCTTAAATCGCCCTTCCTCCATAAATGATGAAGTCATAGATCATCTCCCACAAGTCCCCATCAACGAAGCTCTGGGCGATCCGCCAACACTTCTTGAGACCCAGAAAGCAATCCATCTGCTATCCAGTGGCAAAGCACCTGGCTCAGACTCCATACCAGCAGAGGTCTACAAGGATGGAGGCACTGTGCTGACCGAGAAGCTCCATCAGCTGTATTCACTCATGTAGAAAGAAGAGATGCTCCCCCAGGATTTCAAAGATGCATCTATCATTCACTTGTACAAGCGAAAGGGGAACTGGCAAGCCTGTGATAACAATCGGAGCATTTCCTTGCTCTCCATTGCAGGCAAGACACTTTTCAGGATCCCACTAAACCGCCTCACAGCACACCTTGACCAAGGTCATTTGCCTGAGAGCCAATGTGGATTCCGGAAAGAGCGCGGAACCACCGACATGGTGTTTGCTGCAAGGCAGCTGCAAGACAAATGTCAGGAGCAAAATGCTGATCTGTTCACCTATGTTGACCTCACTAAGGCCTTCGACACCATGAGTAGAGAGGGACTGTGGAAGATCATGGCCAAGTACGGATGCCCTCGGAAATTTATTTCCTTGGTCAGCAAATTCCATGAAGGCATGCAGGCTCGAATCCAGGACAATGGCGAAACATCTGCTCCTTTTCCTGTCACAAATGGTGTCAAGCAAGGCTGCGTCCTGGCTCCAACACTGTTCAGCCTCATGTTCTCTGCAATGCTTACTGATGCCTTCAGAGATGGCGATGTTGGAATCGGCCTAAAGTACCGAACAGATGGCAAGCTGTATAACCTCAGAAGGCTTCAAGCAAAAACGAAGGTCATGACAGACATCATCAGACTTTTTGTTTGCTGATGATTGTGCCCTCAGCACTGGATCTGAAGCTGACATGCAACTCCGCGTCAACAACTTTGCCACTGCCAGCAGGAACTTCGGCCTTACCATCAGCATCAGCACGAGTTCTCCATCAGCCAGCCCATGGGAAACCCCACGTTGAGCCCAAAATCACAGTCAACGGTGAGAGACTCAGTGCGGTGGAGCAGTTCACATACCTTGGCAGCACACTGTCATGAAATGCGACCATCGACGATGAAGTGAACGTCAGGATTGCAAGAGCAAGTGCAACCTTTGGCAGACTCTATGCAAATGTCTGGAACAGAAGAGGCATTGGTCTTGAGACCAAGCTAAAGATCTACAGAGCAGTAGTTCTCCCCACACTAGTGTACGCCTGCGAAACTTGGACAGTGTACCAACGACACACCAAGAAGCTGAACCACTTCCACACAACATGCCTCAAGAAGCTACTGAACATCAAGTGGCAAGACAGGACCCCAGATACGGAGGTGCTTGCAAAAGCCACCCTTCCCAGCATCTTCACCATCCTGATGCAGTCCCAGCTTCGGCTGCAGACCATCGGCTGCCCAAAAGGCTCTTCTATGGCGAGCTGCAACAAGGGAAGAGATCACACGGAGGTCAGAAGAAGCGCTTCAGAGATACTCTGAAAGTCTCTCTGAAAGCGTTTGATACCAACCCTGATTCCTGGGAGGAATCTGCAGTGGACCGTGACAAATGGCGCGCTGCTGTGCACAAAGGCGCCAAGTTGTGCGAGGCCAATAGGACTGCTGCAGCTGTTCAGAAGAGGCAGCCCTGATAATGATATGCCTGTCTTTGTCTGCCCCAACTGTCAGCGAACATTTCGTGCGCAGATTGGACTATTCAGCCATTTGCGCATTCACAGATAGATTCATGAGCATCCCCACCACCACCACCCCTCCCATCCCCCGGCTGGATGACAACGATGGTCATCATCGATCTCGATGGACACACACCATTCTTTAAAGTGTTCAGGGCATTTCGTACTTCGTCTTCTGTAATGCAACAGTCAAGAATTTCATGTGTCATTGAGAGATGATTATTAATTTGTGGATCAAGATGTTTTCGTCCAAAGTAGCTTGATCGTTTCCAACTGAATAGAGTTTTGAAGTGATCTTACCATCTATCAAGGGTTATCATACTTTGTATGTACTCTTTCTTTGATAATGATTTAACAGTTCTTGTCACCCGTGCTAAAGCGGACGTGCACCCGCCCCAAGATACCCCACTACAGACGCCACAACACAACAAGCCCACGCAGAAATGAAATTATGTAATGCATTTAATGATTGTGTGTATATGGCTGTAGATGTATGTAAATAAAATAAAAAATTATCAAGAGCATACAAACACAAAAAAAGACAAAAAAAACAACAACCCCAAACCCCCCCCCCCCCAAAGAAAAACACAAAAAAACAGCAGCAGAACCACAGCTTTAGTCTTGTCACATTGTACCACAAGGGCACTGGTAAGTGAGATGTCAAACCACCTTCACTAGAAGTACAGGATGGTCTTTCTTTTGTTTTTCACGATAAAAAAAAAAAAAAATTAATATCAAACACTTGAACACAGGAGTGTTGCTGACGCTGGCGGACTGAAGACAGGCCCCCAGTATGGAAACGTCAGCGGAGCACTCAGCGGATCCGTCGCCGGCTCCGAGAGGCGGGTGGTCTAGAGCGACGTGACGTTGCCCCACAACTGGAACGGAGACACAACACCTCAAGACGCGCGCCAGGCAGAACCCCAGACCTCGATGCTGTCAACTGGAGAAACACTGACGGGACAAAGACAAAAGCCACCCGCTGGCCACCGCACAGTGTTCTGTAAACGAACGAACGGGTGCTAACATCGAAACACAGAAATGAAGAACAGTTCCATCTGGCGGCCATAAAGTCGTTTACAGAGGGGGAAAAAAAACGAACATCAGCCGCTGAGCGCTGGTTCCACCACCGTCCTTCTCCAAGTACTGACTCCCTTCGAGTGAAGATAGGGACAAACCGGCGAGGAGCATTTGAAGCACTAGAGCTCCGCTCACTCAGCTTCCTATATATTCTTTTTCGTTCAGTTGCACGAAACACTTATAAAACATAGAAAACATGACACAACAACACGATCTCTCTCTACGCTCGAACGCATAACCACCAAGGGCAATACGCACGATGGAAAACATCGTGCACGCGCATAAGAAACACACCCGCCTCTAAAAATAATCCAGCGACCCACCAGCCTCCGCCAATTTCGCTTGCCATGATAGAAGAAAGAGGGAATGAGATGGATTTGAACCCCCTCCATAAACGTAAAAGAAAAGGAAAAAACAGTGGAACCATTATGTCGTCCGTGACAGTTCTCCAGAATGTGTTAGAATCTTTGGAACTAAATAAAAGTGTAACAAGAGCATGCTCTTTGAGTTTACTATATTTCTCTTTCGGAAATTTCTTATATTCTGTTCTTTGCTCTGTGTATGCTACTCTTTTCTCATCTGCCTGTTCTGCTGTCTGATTTGATGTTCTGCATTTCCTTAGGGTTTGTCGCAAAGCACGTCGTTCTGCAAAACATTCACTATCAAACCACGAATTATCTTTTTTTTCCCGCCGTTGTGACCTGCTTACGCATGAAAGAACTAGCCTTGTGCTTCATTAAACTTAACTAAGGCGCCATTAATATCAATTTCAATTCGATTAAATGCACTTCTCGTCAGTTATGTAACTTTTTCTGAGTAAAACTCAGATGAAATTTTTTAAAACCATTTTTAAACATAATCATCCATACACCGAAGCATGCATAAAAAAAGTTATACATATATCTGATAAGCATGCATATGTATGGAAACGAACATGAAATGACCAACAAACAGCAAAGAGTGGTAACTCTCTCCATTCACAAGGCACACAACTTCAAGTCAGTGCTTGCCTACGCTACCGATTCAGCTAGCACACACGTAAACAAAAGATACATTGAGCGCCGGGCCTGTCCTTACACCGATCATCTGACATGTGCACACAGCAGCAAAGACGGAAGAAATGTGCAAACACAAATAAGCTTTTATTCAAGTCTGGCATAGCCTCTTTAATCCTGAACATTTCTTGAAAGAACTTTGGGTTGTCTCTGTTGGGGCCATAAACATTTATAATAAAAAAAATCTTTATCCATGAAGTTCAAAGAGACAAACATGTGATTTCCATCTAAATCTTTATATGCTTTTAAAACTTAAATTAAAAATTATTATTGAAGAAGACTGCGACACCTCTTGACTTTCTTTCTTTCTTTCTTTTGCGTTCGACAGCTACGCAGTCAGGGTCGAAGTCCGAGGGATGCCACAAACTCGGACGTCCGGCGAAGATCGGCTACCGTCCCCCAGAGCTTGGTGTTGATGTCAGCACCCCCAGGCCAGGACTGCTGCCGCATCTTCTCATACAGGGGGCAGTCTTGGAGAATATGGGATGGGGTCTGGTCAGCCTGGCCGCAATCACATAGGGATGTGGCTGCCACTCCAATCCTTTTCAGGTGTGCTCGGAGGCCGCAGTGTCCTGTGCGAAGGCGGTAGATGGTAGTCTGGTGTCTCCTCTCCAGTGTCCTGATGGGATCCTGGTGTGCCTGGTAGCCTCCGTTCAAGGTGACCCAGCCTCTTCGGAATCTGCTGCGGAGGAGTTTTTGCTTCCTCATACGTGGCAGGCAACGGTTAGCTGTGTGAGCTGGCTTCCTTCCCTAGCAAGGTGGTCTGCACGCTCGTTGCCTGGGAGGCCTAAATGGGCAGGCACCCACTGGAGGGTCGTTGGGGCTGTTTGGGTAAGGGTTGCGAGGGAGGCCTTAAGGGACTGGATCAGTGGACCAGGATCAGGGGAGTCAAGGGCCTGGAGTGTGGACATGGAGTCAGTGAAGATGGAGATGCTGCCAAGGGGTTTTCCACAGGAGGAGAGGAATTCTGCTGCTGTTTTAATGGCCAGGACTTCAGCTGTGAAATTGGAACAGAGCTTTCCTCCAGGGAGTGCGATGCTGCTGTGCTCTCCATCGGGAAATCTGACGTAGACACCACTGCCTCCGTTGTATGTGGCTTCCTCCGCTGATCCGTCCGTGTATACATGGGGCCAGGAGCTGGCTGGTTAGGACTCCTCTATCATGGCCAGAGTCAGGATCTTGAGAGTAGCTGGTTGCTGGTTTTTGGTGGTGATGCCAGGAACTCTTGAGGCTGATGGTGGCTTCTATCTCTTGGTCGAGCCTCCAGTCAGGCAAGGCAAGGTCAGTGCAAGACTCCTCTTTTGCCGCCAGAACATCGCTGTGCTGTGCTCTGAGTGCTTTATACTGGTGGTTGAGGCTCTGACGTTTGAGACGGTTCTTGGTGGGCTGCTCCAGTCTGTGGTGTAGGTGGTGTGAGGGCAGTCTTCTGAGCTTCTCTCCCTGCATCAGGACTTTTAGGTCGCGTCTTCTCTCCAGGGGCTCGACGTTAGCAGTTTTCTCCATGTCATGGATCGGCGTGGACCTCATGGCTCCAAGTATGAGGCGTAGTCCCATATTTTGGACTTTGTCGAGCCGGCTCTTGTTGGTCTTGGAGGCTGTGCCCCACGAGGTTGAGGGGTACTCCATGGTGGGTCTGACCGCTCCCATGTAGACCCTGGCGAGAAGCCTGCTGTCTGCTCCCCAAGTCGTCCCGGCTAGCTTCTTCAGCAGGGCTAGCTTGTGGATGCCTCTCCTCTCCATCTCCTCAATCTGGGACCTCCAGGTCAGGCGGGTGTCCAACTTGACGCCAAGGAATGTTGGTGTATCCGTCTGGGGCAAGACCTGTCCCTGGAGCTTCAGCTTGACTTGCTCGTTGGCGGTGGAGAGAGAGAAGAGTGTTGCGTTGGTTTTTGTGGTGTTGAGCTCAAGACCCCAGTCTTCTGTCCATGTAGCGATATTGCTGACGACTTCCTGAAGCCCGTAGGAGGCCGTGCTGGTGTGTTCAGCGGATCTCCATACTGTCAGGTCGTCTGCGTGCAGACTGTTGGAGACGTGCTTCGTGATGTTGTCTCTGATGTCGTTGATATACAACAGAAATAATGTTGGGGAAAGCACTCCTCCCTGGGGGACACCCTCACGTAGCTTGACCTTTCTGCTGTGGAAGCCGTCTAGTTTGACCCTTGCGGTCCTGCCGAAGAGGTAGTGGTGGATCCACATGTACATCTTGCTACGTACGCCGGCTTGGAGAAGTTTCAGGATGAGGCCCTCCTTCCACACTTTGTCAAACGCTCTCGACAGGTCAAAAAACACGGCCAGTGTCTTCTTCTCCTGAAAAGAGTTTTCGATGTCCTGGACAAGGAGGGCTAGTTGATCTTCTGTGTTGCGGAATTTTCTGTAGCCGGTCTGGGTAGGTGAAAGGATTTTCTGTGTTTCCAGGAGGAAGGTGAGGCGGCGGTTGACCATCCTTTACAGCAGCTTGCCGACACAGCTCAGAAGGCTGATTGGTCTGTAGCTGTGGGGGTCCTTCTTTTTCCTTCCCTTCTTTGGGATCGGGATGATCTCTGCCTCTTTCCAGATGGAAGGCACAACTCCTGCTGTCCAGCTGTAATTGAAGATCTGAAGCAGCACAGTTCTGGATGCTGGTCCCAGGTGCTTCATCATGTCGCCAGTGACACCATCAGGCCCCAGAGCTTTCTTGGGCTTCAGCTTGCGAATGCCTTGTTTCAGCTCATTTATGGTGAATGGTTCGCTCGTACAGCTGTCATCTATGCCATGTGGGTCTGATGTCATAAGTTTCGTGGTTTCCTCTCGTACCTGCTTGATGCGCTGTCTGGACATGTGGATCGTACTCTCCTCTCGGTACAGTTCCGCAAAGGTGTTGGCTGCGGCCTTTTCTGTTTTCAGCTGGTTATCCTGCTCGATGACGGTCTTGCCTCTACTGGGGTTGTCATCGTTCAGTTTCTTTGTCAGCTTCCAGAGCCCTTGCATGTCTGTCTCCATGTTCAGGGAGGACGTCTTGTCTTGCCAACTCTTGCGTGTTGCTTGCAGCTTTTCCTTTATGAACGCAGCTTTCGCTCTGTTGTGTGTCTCTACATTTTCGTCGGTGGGCGAGCTCTCTCCATTGTGTCCCTAGCTTCACTGAGGGTCTTGTGCAGGGTGTCGAGCTCAGGTGTCCAGTAGGGACGGTAGTTTCTGCGTTTGCCTCGTGGAATAGCTGCCTGTGCCGCGTCTAATACTGCCTTATTAAAAACTTGGCATTTTCGTTGATGTTGTGGTGCGACAGTGTCAGCGCAGAAGTCCTCTTGTCTGCCTCGTGCTTGAACAGGTCCCAGTTTGCCTTCTTGTAATTTCAGCTTGCTGGGAGCCTGGTGGGATGGGTTTCAAAATGTCTCTGTACTGTAATGATCACTGGCCTGTGGTCGCTGCCTCCAAGCTGGGGCGACACCTCCCTTTGGGCAATGCTATGGATGTCGTCTGTCGCGAAGGCCAGGTCAGGTGTGCTTGTGGTCCTCCATGCTCGTGAGTAGCACGTAGGTGGATCTTCTGGACTGTTGATGAGGATCAGCTGGTTACTGACTGCCCAGTTTTCCACATCTTCTCCCTTCTTGTTAAGATCTTGGTAGCCCCAGCTGGGTGAGTGGCTGTTAAAGTCTCCTGTGATGATCCAGCTGTGGGAGTCAACGAGGATGGAGTCGAGCTGTATTTGGTTTGTTGGTGAGTAGACATTGAGGACTGTCACTGACGTGCCTGGCAACACCAACTTGACTCCCAGAAATTCTGTGTCGAGATCAGCTTGACCAGAACTCTGGGTCTCTGCCGCTGGGATGTTGTTTCTTACCAGGGTGATGAGGCCTCCCTTTGGTCTGTTTTCTCGGTCTTGTCTGAACAACTCGTAACCTCTTATAATAAAAAAAGCCGTGAGTGTTCTTGAGGTGAGTCTCTTGGATGCAACATACATCGATCGCATTTTCACGCAGGAACCGCTGGAGCTCAGCCTTCTTGCGCGATACTCCTTCCGCATTCCAGTGGACGATCCAAAGTGCTGCTTGCCCATGTGCTCCAATCTGTTCTCCCCAAAGAGTCTCAGAAGCATTGCGTCCGTGGTCGGTAGTTGTGGATGGGCCCCTTTGAGGCTGAGGGCCCGGCACCGTCTCCCCCCGGCCATGGTCCAGGAAGACGACACCACATCGGTCTAGCGTTGTCTGCGTAGCCATGTATCGTAGAGTGCGTGCACAGCCGATTTTGACTAGATCACGCCCCTTAGAGAGGCCACTGTGGCGCCGTCTTCGGTGATCTCCTGTTCTGGTAACGGTTTACAGTTGGCCGGGTTTTCTCTTGGGAGTTTTCCTTCTCTTGGAAGGACTGCCTGCTGAGGCTATCGGACTCCATCTGCCCGGGTTTGAAATCAGAGTTGTCCTTCTCCTAGACTATGTGGGTCCACGGTACCTTATTCCATATCATTTGGTGCAACCCCCAAAGGGAGGGCTCCCCCATCCGCCACCTAGGGGACGCGCCCCTACGCCGTATAGTCCCAGCGCGAGGACCTCTTGATTGTATTATATGAGGCAAAGCAGCAATGGTACTCAGCTCTGTAATGTTTATCCATATCAGGGTTTAAATGCGTATCCTGAAGCAAGTATATATTATATCGTTTTTGTCTTCAGAAATGAAGAACATCCCTTCTTTTCTTTACATTTCCATGCCCTTGGCAATTAATAGTGCAAACTGTAATGTTTTGTGTCATTTTATTTAAGGTTCATGAAAAAATATAATGCTTATGTATTACCTGTGTGTGTATGAGCAAAGTCAAAGTCTAGTGTTGTTAGATCCACAATTAGTATGATCCATTCTGGATTACTCAATGGTGCTGAACCAGTGAGATAAACAGTTTCTTGTACACTACGCATTCGACTGGACACAAACAAAATCAGAAGTACACATAAAACAGTAACACAACCAGAACTGGGGGAAACATGAAAAAGGGAAATACGGGACATAAAAGTTTTCCACTTAAGCGCAGTTCGCGCCGCATTATGACATTAGACAAGAAAATGTTCTCATAGCCAGTTGTATCAAACACCATTTTGTACATTTCTATTCTGTGAGAATGTATCAAATGTATCTGCAAATTCATTATCTATGCGAAGCAATTTCCATGTGTGTGTGTGTGTGTGTACGTGTGTGCGCGTGTACGTGCACATGCTGGTGAATTGAGATTCTTTTTATAAAAAGACCAGCCAGCAAATCTGAAATCGCCTTCAATTCCATTGCTTCAATTACTTCTAGACAGAATAGCAACTATCCATCACCTGCGGGAAAAAAAGGCAGCAATAAATCATCTCTTGTCAATTCTTCCCAACCGACAATGGCAAAGTGCGTTTTTCAGGGGGGCGGGGACGGGGGGACACAGTAAAACTCCAAACAATTACATTCTCGGGTCGGTTCATCATCGATATAATATGTAAACAGTGAGGGTCTGTGTGCATGGGTGAGACAGGGTGCGGGGGCGGGGGAAGGGTGGAAGATTAGGGAGGGACGGTCAACCGGGTGAGTGGGTGCATGTCACAGGTGAGTGCCCGCACGCCTTAAGCGATGCAATGTATTACATCATCAGATGATAATTTGTTTGCTTTGTCAATGCTCCGAACATACTTTTTACTGTTTGCCTTTTTGGTCTCGCAATGGTCAGTTTGTTTAGTTAATTTGATTTTCAACTCTACAGACATATGTTTGGATTCTATCCTGGAAGAAACATGAATACTAAGGGTATGGTCCATGATACTTCTAGGCATTATATCACCAGGCAACAGACCATTCATTATAACTAAATTAAACTGGCACATACATTCAGTAAATACTGACCCAAATCGTTAATACTAACATCCTTTGAGGTGCGTGCATGAAAACTGTCTTCACTGGCTATATCAAGGTCATTGTCAATACACTGAAGATCTCTACCGTTTTTTCCACCAGTCACCACATACAATTGTCAATTGTAGCACACCGGACAGCACGCGAAGTGCACATGTAAACAGAAGGGGCACACACATATGGTTCGCAAAGACTTTAATGGACGAGAAAACTGACTGACACCCAGACATCTGCTAAACATTTGGAATCGCAATACATTTGAAATCCGCAAGAAAAAACTGGATTCCACAAAAACAGAAAGTCAGCTGAACACATAAGTCAGATGAACAAAGCTGAACCCACAACTCGAACCCAGTTAAACAAAGCTGAACCCACAGTGGAACTGAACACCGAACTGGATCTGAACACAGAAACTGGTAACCCTGTAACAAACAGTTCCCACATGTCACCTCATCTGAATTTAAGTTTCGTCTGCTAATCTAAAGGAGCAGATAAAATAACGTAAATATTCTTCCTTGAAATAAACGAAATAATCAATTGGAACGAATGAAATAATGTAACATTCTTTCTTTTAAAAAACGAAATAGCCAAACAACAAAGTTTTTTTAAAAAAGATGAAGTTACTATCATTATAATGCTGGGCCAGTGTTTACAAAATTTACTGGTTGCGGTCAAGGGCAGCAACTCCCATGACTTCCGAATTCTACTTTGATCCAATACTCGAACAATAAAGTAACAAAATTTATTGGTTTTTAAAGAAAATCTTATTCTTTTACTTTTTCCCAGGAGCTTACAAATAACACCTAAATGACCAGAATTGTTGAAAAACAAAATATCATTACAAATATTTTGTATTTTGTATTTCTTTTTATCACAACAGATTTCTCTGTGTGAAATTCGGGCTGCTCTCCCCAGGGAGAGCGCGTCGCTATACTACAGCGCCACCCATTTTTTTTTGTATTTTTCCTGCGTGCAGTTTTCTTTGTTTTTCCTATTGACGTGGATTTTTCTACAAAATTTTGCGAGGAACAACCCTTTTGTTGCCGTGGGTTCTTTTACGTGCGCTAAGTGCATGCTGCACACGGGACCTCGGTTTATCGTCTCATCCGAATGACTAGCGTCCAGACCACCACTCAAGGTCTACTGGAGGGGGAGAAAATATCGGCGGCTGAGCTGCGATTCGAACCAGCGCGCTCAGATTCTCTCGCTTCCTAGGCGGACGCGTTACCTAATAAATACCTGTGGGGTTCGTCCGTCGGGATCGACGAGGACCATCTAGTCATCCTGGGGGTGGGTGGGTTGGGCTCTGTGGGTGCGCAGATGACTGGTCAGGCCAATCCGCGCCCAGAAGGTTCTGACGCAGTGTGGACAGGGGATGGTGACGGCTGTCGGGGACTTGCTGGCCTTCAGAGAAGCTTTCAGAGTGTCTTTGAAGCGCTTCTTTTGGCCTCCATGGGAGCACTTGCCATGTTGGAGTTCGCCGTACAGCAGTTTCTTGGGGAACCAGTGGTCTGGCATGCGAACTACATGGCCTGCCCAGCGCAGCTGGGCCTGCATCAAGATGGTGTAGATGCTGGGCAAGTTTGCACGAGTGAGCACCTCTGTGTCAGGGATCTTCTCTTGCCACTTTATGCCGAGAAGTTTTCTGAGGCTGGTGGTGTGGAAGTGGTTCAGCTTTTTGGCATGGCGTTTGTAGACCGTCCATGATTCACATCCATAGAGCAGTGTGGTGAGAACTATGGCCTTGTATACTTTGAGCTTCGTCTCCAGGGTGATGCCTCTCCTGTTCCAAACGTTCTTATGGAGTCTGCTGAAGGCAGCGCTGGCTTTGGCGAGTCTGGCATTCACCTCGTCGTCGATGACAACTGTGCAAGAGAGTGTACTGCCCAGGTATGTGAACTTGTCCACCGCGTTCAGTCGTTGCCCGTTGATGAAGATGTTTGGTTCAACGTAAGGCTTTCCTGGAGCTGGCTGGTGCATCACCTCAGTCTTCTTTGTGCTGATTGTGAGGCCAAAGTTGTCACAGGCAGCAGAAAACTTGTCAACACTGTGTTGCATGTCAGCTTCAGAGGCAGCATTGAGAGTGCAGTCATCAGCAAACAGGAAGCCGTTGACGGTATCTGGATCTCATCAGCTTTGTTGTTCAACCAGGAATCCTGCATCTGCCGCAGCTTCAGCTGGATGGTGCTGCGTGCGCTCTTCAGTATGTCTTTCTTTGACTGTGACTTGAGATCTTCAATGTGGGCTCTGTAGGCTTGGCGTTTGTCTTCTAGCAGCTGCTTGATCTCAGTGCAGTTCTCATCAAACCAGTCTTTGTGCTTCCTGGCAGAAGGCCCCAGGCACTCCATGGCAGTGTTGTACACCGTCTCATGCAGTGCGCCCCATGCTGCCTCCACATTCTGGTTGTCCAGCACGGTGGACTCAAGGCGTTCCTCCAGGGTGTCAGCAAAGCTCTGCTTGATGTTGCCTAGCTCCAGCTTGTTGACATTCAGGCGTTTGGGTGCTTTCATGCCCTGAGGCCGTCTCTTGGGCTGGATGCGGAGGTTGAGCTTGGAGACAATAAGGCGGTGGTCTGTCCAGCACTCGGCGCCGCACATGGCCCTCGTGACTCGTACGTCCTGCCTGTCCCTCTTCCTGACGATGACAAAGTCGATGAGATGCCAATGCCCAGAGCGAGGATGCATCCATGACGTCCTGTTACGGGTAGGGAGGCAGAAGACGGTGTTTGTGATAAGAAGGCTGTGCTCGGCACATGTCTGGAGAAGTAGTTGACCATTGCTGTTACAGTTGCCAACCCCATGCTTCCGAATCACGCCTTCCCAGGAGGTGCTGTCACAGCCAACTCTCGCGTTAAAGTCACCAAGAATGATGAGCTTGTCTGCTTTGGGAACAGTGGTGATGACAGCGTTCAGGTCCTCGTAGAACTTGTCCTTGATCTCATCCGGGTTGGTCATGGTGGGCGCGTAGGCGCTGACAATGGTGGTAAACTTCTTCCCGTTGCATAAAGGGAGTTTCATCGTCATCAGGCGATCGTTCACTCCTTTCGGGGGGCCAGCCAGCTTGCCAACGAGGGTTGTCTTCACTGCAAAGCCAACTCCAGCCTCACGTCTCTCTTCAGGTCCGCGACCACTCCAAAAGAAGGTGTAGCCTGCGCCTCGCTCACAGAGTTCACCTTCTTCTGCCAGTCTGGTCTCACTTAAGGCAGCGATGTCGATGTTGTACCTGGCTAGTTCACTCGCAATGAGTGCTGTGCGTCTCTGAGGTCTGGCTGAGTTGCCTCTGTCCAGAAGCGTACGCACAGTCCATGTGGCAATGGTCAATGGGGTGCTCTTTGTTTTCTTCTTTCTTTCCTTTGTGTGTCGACCGCTTGAGTAGGGTCCCCGTCAGCCGCGGTATGCTGACTAGGGCGGTGTGGAGCAGGCAATGTTTAGGGCACCTTTTCTAGCCCCTTCCTCATGCCATGGAGGTGAGCAGTGCTGTCCTGAAGAGGGCTGCTCAGTCGCTCAGGGGGCTGCCGATCTCCACTGCTGCTCCAGTCGGTGAAAAACGACCCTATGGCCTGAGCCGCCTGTGTGCAGGTCCGCAGCTACGACTGACAGTGTACCCACACCTGTCGCTTCATCGCTTGCCTGTTGCCACAGGGCTTGGGGAAAATGATGGTATGGGATGAAGGATGACTGATGACTTGCGCGATGACTTTGTTTATAGTGAGGAGGAGTTGCGCACCGTCAACCTCACTCTCTTGTCCGAGACCCTCTGTATCCAGTGGTAAGACGAGGTCAAGACAACTGGAGATGGAAACGGATGCAGTGGATGACCAGGATGTCCTATGTGCCTCATCCTGCCCTCAGCACTCCACAGTGCTCTGCTGCAACCGCCTTCCTCTCCGTTGAACCATGAAGGTTTCTTCCGCAGAGTCCGCCAGATCCAGTCTTCACATGCTTGGGTAGACAAGCCCTAACTCACCGTGGGTTTGAAACCCGTCGGCTACCCTCACCTAGTTTAGCCAGCCTGTCAAAGCCGTTGCCCGGGGGTTGGGCGCTGTTGCATGCTAGCAGCTTCTTGGACCCATAGGTGAGAGCTGGGTGCCGGTGGGGACCAACAGAGGATGAACCACTACCGGAAGAGCGTGACAAGCCCCCCCTCTAGAGGTACTACCCCTCCCGTGCACCCCCTAACCCGTAACCCCCTGTGTGTAGTGACACGTTCGTTCAAATAAAACAAAAAGAAAACATTGAATTAGGATTACTTCGGATTCTTATTAGGCTGCACTGACTACAATGGGCGCCCCAGCGAATGCGCGCCAAAGTGTAGGAAGGAAGTGTGACGTGAATTTAGAAATGAATTATCATTGATAAAAGTTATGTTTCTAAAACAAACTAAATCTATAATCAAATATCTTTTCCATAATGATACACAGAGATAAAAAAATAAAAAAAATAAAAAAAATGGAAATGAAATGCCCAAATTACAATTCAAGGGAGGCAACTAAAAAAAACTCAGAATCGATTCTCCCTGCAGATCTATGTATTATGTAAATACCACATGTGGTGTATTACACAATGACGGGAAGATAACCAGCAACTTCAAAGACGTCAAGCAAACATTGCTCAAGCAATGATATTCCATTGTATATATCTGTAGTACATGCTCTAACATGGAGGCAAGTACTTTGCAAGACAGTCTGTCGTCAAACTTGTGTGTTCTTTGGATATTTTGAGCACAATGCAATTATCATATTCTGTGTAAATCATATATGTCATAGTTTTAAAATGTTTTCTTACAAGCATAGCCACACTCCCAGACAATCTTGCTGTGACAGAATTTGTCAGTCTGACAGCAGGCGAAACAAAGACATTATAGTCTGGGAAAAGAAAACTTGGAAAATTTTAAGAGAATATTTCAGAAAGAAAGACGAAATCAAAATTGTTCAAGTAAGATCTAACACACAGGTCATATACACAAGTAAGCCTTTCAATATTGTAAATGACAAAACTAAGTGATGTTTTAGCATTGTTTTCAAAGACATGGACTCAGCCGAATCCCTAGGTATCAGTACTAACCATACCATCTGCTTTCCTAGGGGTGCTTTTGAATACTTCAGGAAGTTGTGTCTGTCTGCATTTAGCTTTGTTGCGTGTTTGTGGGCCAGTGGATGTTTGATTGAGTTAATTTTCGATAGCAAGGAATGAGGTTGACTGAGTGACCGTGCCAGATTTGGAAGATGTATAATGCAGCATGTCTGCACTGTACTGTTCGTCACTTTGTGGAATTAAACATTGGCTTTGAGTGTCATGGGCACCTTCCTCTGAAGCAAATCTCTGTTTAACGAAAGTCTGGCTTTTGGCATCAAAAGAGAAAGTATCAACTGGGTCACCATGACCAGAGGGAGCGTGCACAGACTGAGGTGAAACAGAAGAATGCTCACGACCTTGTGAACTAAACGCATCTTGACAGGTGTCATCATGGGGAAGGGGTGGGTTGGCGCTGTCCACTGTAGCCAGGTCAACAGTTAGGGGGGAAACTGTAGGCCTGCTGGCTGGAGTCTTGGTGACGGTGGCTGACCATCATCCTGCTCACCAGAAGGACAGATGATCTCGCAGCTGCCACCGGGGCCATGATCTGGAGACTGGGGTGTCACTGGGCAGTCAGCTTCTTTTTTGTGACCTCTGCCGACACTGGTTGATCCAGTAGGCTGGGACACCTTTGAATGACTGGATGACGACTGCTGTTCTAGGAGGGTAGGGTATTCTGACATATCAAAAATGGAAGGGAACGGGTGTGGGGGGTAATTGAAGGTCTCTTGGATGTCCGTTTAGCACAATGTTCCCTTCTGGGCACGTCTCTGGCATGTGCGTTTTGAACACCATGGTGAGTCTGTCCACATTGATGGCTGTTCCTGAAAAGTAGACGCCCATTACGAAAGTAGGCATTTATTCCCTGCCGTGTCTGTTCTTGTAGCACCTTCTGCTGTCGGGTGGTTAGGTCAGCTGCTGTTCGGAAGCTCAGCTCGTCCGCCATTTCTTGTTCCCCTGTCCTCCAGAAGGAAGAGTTTGTCAGGCAAGGAGTGGAGACGCACTAACAGAACACGTGGATAGCTGGAATCTTCATGCTTCCGTCCAGTGCAGAGGGCATATTCAATGTCAGCAGCTCTCCATGCTTTGCTGGGATAGTACCCGTTCAGCAGTTGTACTACCTTGTCACAGCATGTCTTACAGTCTTCAGTAGATGCCTCGTGTACATTGAAGAAATGGAGGTTGTTGTTTTTTTGAATTCGCCTCAAGTTTTTCTACCTCTTTGCTGTGTAAGAACAGTGTCTTTGGTCATCATGTCACTGGTTGCATTCATGCTCCAAAAAGTCACATTTCTGACAGAGCCAGTTGACATCTGCCTTAAGCCGCTCGTTCTCACAACTTAAATGTTGGCAGCATTCTTTGATGAGTCCATTTTTTTGGTCAGAGCTGTCTGGGTCTGACACGCCTCCTGGAGATGTCTGTTCATGCTGTTCGCCAAAAATTTCAATAAACTACCAAGGTGGTCTACAACATTCTGTATCCATCTCATGTCAACAGCCTGGAGAGGGGGGTGGGAGTTGGGCGGGGAAGGGGGGAATGGAAGGAGGGGAGGAGGATCAGGAGGAGATGACGAAGCCAAATAATGTGCAGAGTTTGACGAGAGTTGAACTCTTCCTGTGACGTCGTGGGAGCTGGGGTGTCCTGCAACTGAATTAGTTCCTGGTCCCGGGTTTGATTCAATGTCTCTGCATTGCAGTGAGAAACCAGACAGGAGAACAATGACACAGATGGTAAGAGTTCCAGCTGGACCCTCATAAGTCTCTGTGGATGTACCGACACGAGTTTGAAAACATATAAATACGGGTTTCCTTTTCACAAATCTAAGTGTGGTGGCTAGCTTCTGTATCCAGTGGAGCTGATGAAAACATTCATTTGAAGGAGAAGAGTTGAGAGAGCTGCTGTTGTCATACAGAATCTCGTATGTCGTGTCAAGTCTGTGGCTATTATCACTGTAAGCAAGGTACACTGTCAACAGCTTGAGAAACACAGAAACAGTTTGAACAAAGTTCAGTAGCCAGCATTGTCTTACCTTGCTGAAGTGTGAACTTTCATTAGTTTCTGCTCTTTTTTGCATGAAAAATTGAAATTGCCAGTAAAACTGTTCACACACACCTCTATATGACAAGTTTGACACTGGCATAATCGGCAGATTTTCACAAAATCGATGGTTATGAAGTGTTCTTGCTCCACACAGAATAGAAACCAGAAAATGGGAAAATACGCCACATGATCTGTCAACACAAATTTTCTACACTGTGAGATCCACACTGAGATTGCTGCTGTTGTGAAACAGGGTATAGCAGACATTTACCCCGAGACTGCTATCACCAAAGGTCACTTTTGCACGCGGAAGCAGACGACGCTCGCTGAGAACAACTCAACGGCGCTCAGGCATCGACGGAGACAGCAATCAGTAGACAAGTCAGTCAGTTTCCACCCTCCAAACTGACCACTTCGAGAATGCTCCACGGGCTTAACTACTGCAGCAAAGGCAGACTACGCCCAGCACTACAACTACGACGATATACCGAAGCTCGTCCTCCACCAACATCCAGCTGGACATTACCAGTAGTATTTCTCCTACAGTGTCAGTGTCATGCGCCTGCTTCTATAATCCATAAATCCCCTAAAGTGCGTTACCCTCACAAACAGCCATCCTGAACAACTAGGGTACCGACACTTTATTGGTGTCAGAAGTGGGATATATCGAACTCCATAATATTTTGACACCAAGACTGTTTTGGAAATCTTTGTAGAAAAAAAAATTGCAAGAAGAGCAAACATTTTTCACCATTTAATTGACTGTTTCTACGTTTTGTGAACACTGAGAAATAGGAGCTTAGGGAGTGAAACCAAGAGAAAAATATTACAAGAACAATAATATTATCAGCTAGAATTTCCTTGTTGCTGTTAATTATTTTGTGCAGTGTGAACACTTTTTTGAAATTAGAAACAAAAAGAACATTAAGTAATTTTATCAATAACAAAATCTATTTCAAGAACAAAAGTATTTATATTAAAAACTGAAAAGAAAAACAATGGCTGAAAGGTTGAAACTGAACCAAGCGTCTCCACAAGAAATAATGGACATGATTCCAGGGGTGGGGGCTGAGGAAGCACAAGAGCTGGTGCGACTTTGTGGGGTGTACAGGAGGCGGAATCCTGTGTTGCTGGATGCAGTACTGGGAGTTGAGGTGGAAGACTCACTTTGCCCCAAAATTTACTTTGGAGGGCCAGCACAGGAGCAGGAAGAGGTGAACAAAAAAGCCACACCAAAACAAGAACCAGCTTCAGTCCCAGTCCAGCACCAGAAAAGGGGACTTGCCAAATAGTCCCGATTCCCAACACGGCGGGGAGCCAGCAGAAGAGACCATGACAGAAGATGCTACCAAGAGCCAAAGACTGATTTGGAGAGTCAGTCTTGTCTAGATAGCCGACCATTCCCCCGTCGTAAACACCATCCCCATTCGGGACGGGACAGCAATGCAGGGGATGATGAAGTGGGCCTCTATGCCACGTCTGGAGAGAGGACTCAGGCTCAAGAAGAGCGCCCCCTATGGCTTGAGGACAGAGAAGATCGGCGTACCCCCTGCAGCGAGCCCCATTACCAGACGGAGGGGGACAGCAGTGGGGTGGTGATGCCGTCCCAACACAGACGTCGGAGAGAGACGGGCGAAGTACCAGCCATGAGTCCCAACAATGGAGTAGTAGCAACAAGGGCAGAGGTGTCTCTCCTGACCAGAGCAAAAGGGCAGGGCAAATACCCGCTGTGCCTCCCAGCAATGGGATAGAAGTAGCTATGGGAAATGTGACCTGTCAACTTTTGCTTGGCACAGGGGAGATCCCAGCAAGCCAGATGAGATTCAGGTTGACCTGAGATTACTGTGGATGGCTGTGAAAGAACTGGCCAGCCAACTGGAAGTCCTGATGGCTGGGGAATAGAACGGGGAGACAAGCCCTACCAAGTCATCTGGTGGTGCTCGGATGAGGTGCTTCTTCTGCAGGAAGAGAGGACACTGGAAGTCAGAGTGCCACCAGTACAAGAAGAGGCAGTCAACCCTATTGTGTACCTGAAGGAACCCCCTTGTTGTAACGCCTATTAAATTTTCAGTGTCAGTCTAGACTGACACCTCTTTTCAAGACCCTGCAGTGTGCAGATACTGTCTGAGCGCACAGGAGCAGTGGGAATAAATCACCCAAGAGGTCGATGAAGCCATGTCAGTGCAGAGATCCCTTTCACAGGTCTGGTGTCTTATCCAGACGGATTCATGGTGGCAGCCATGATGGATACAGCTGTGAAAGGTGAGGTCAGTGTACAGATCCTTTTCACAGGTCTGACGTCTTATCAGGACAGAGTCATGGTGGCAGCCATGAAGGGCACAGGTGTGAAAGGTGAGGGTGAATTCACTGAGACTACCCCCAGTGGGGGTAATGGTCGATCAGGTGGTAAGTCTGAGCTGACAGAAACCCTTGAATCCACAGGTTTTGGTGAATGTTCATGGGGGTCTGCAGAAGCACTCACGGATCCCAAGATTGAACAAAACCCATGGCCTGAGTGGGGTTCAAATGAGCTCAGCCCTGTCAGTGCAGGAAGTTTGTCTATTTGCATGTTTTCATCTTTTTCATATGCCTGTGCTTCCATTTTCCCCCAAGTGATCGTGTGTAAGTGCTTGAATTCGTCCAGCATTGCACGTGTGGTTGAGTGTATTCATGTTGTGTCGAGTGGCAGGGTTTCTTTTCCCCTGTATGTCTGTGAGAGGCAAAGTAGCTGTCGGGAAGGTCGCACCCAGGTGGATGCCCAGTTGAGTGGAGCCATGATTCGGCCCCCATAGTTGATAGAAACACATGAGTGTTTCTGGAATCTGTGACCCAAGATGGGGTTGTTGTTTTTTTTAATGTGTAACCATGAGGGGAAAACAAGTATTTCGTGTAAGTACTTAACTTTGTTTTGTTCAGGATTAAAATTTCCGTTTCTACAAGTGATATTTTTGTAGGAAAGGGAGGGGTTTGGAAAGGAATCCAAGACTCTACTTTTATTCGTTATCACTTGCTTTTGTGCTTTCTTTCATTTGTTTCATGTTCAGTATTTTTGGTTTCGTTTTCCACATTGTACTTGATGGAGTTTCCCGTCGGACCGACGGATGAGTAGGCAGGCAGGCTTATCTGTCCGTGTGTGTCCTCATATAGGAGAAGAGGCCAATTCTGGATGCGCAGCACTTCCCACAGGTGTTGCAAAGAAAATGCCTGACCAGCACAGGTGACTTTTTTTTTTAGTGAGGAGTTGTGCAGTCCCTTCCCCACTCTCTCGCCTACGCGACGCTCACAGTCCCACAGGTGCAGATACTGCCACGTGTAGGACGGCCTCGGCAGGTGCAGGTTTTTTCTTTGGAGTTCCATCTCCTAGGAGGACTTCCAGCCAAGGATAAGAGCTCCCCCTGCCCTTTGGTCATCCTCTTCCGCCTTCACAGCCGTTTGGAAAGGTTTCCTCCTCCGCCTGGTCCGTCGTTGGGAGACTTCATTGTACTTAGCGAATGTAAAAATAGTATAAGAAAAAGGAAGATATAGCGTTGTAATAATCAGTGAATGCAAACGGTTTTTCGTAAAGCTGCAGTTTAGGTCAGCACATTGGGAATGTTACTCCATGATTGTTATTCGTTGCCCTTACTTGTATTTGTAAAATTTGAATGTTTGTTAGTTACGGTTGAATTCAAAGACTAGAATATCATGCTGGCCTTTTAGGCCTCCATTCGTTTCTTAAAAAAGTCTGCTGGCTGTTCCCACTCCCAGTTGGGTGAGGTGTGTCTCCTCTGGTGGATAGAGGACTCAGGGCTGCTGTCAACAGTGAATTCCCAGTTTCCCCTTTGTTCCCCTTCTATTCAATTCCCCCTTCCCCAGTCTGCTGGCAGTTCTCACCCCCTGTTTGGCGAGGTGTGTCCCCACTGG
Source organism: Babylonia areolata (assembly GCF_041734735.1). Lineage (NCBI taxonomy): Eukaryota > Metazoa > Mollusca > Gastropoda > Neogastropoda > Buccinidae > Babylonia > Babylonia areolata. The sequence goes on along the minus strand of NC_134888.1, from coordinate 10,418,654 downwards.
AAGGTGGACGCAGAGCTGTCATCGTCTGGCAAGACCCCAAATTTCCCCTTGTTACCCTTTTCCCTCCATCCACATTCCCACCCCTTTTGCCCCAACTTCAGTCTGCGTGAGTTCCTCTGTGATGCTTAGTAAGTTCGGGAAGAGAAGGCCACATCTATAGCTGCCAAGGTGTGGCCAATGTTATCTGAAGAATAAAGAACAGACTCGGAATGGCTGTGTTGTGTTTTTGTTGTTTTGTGTGTGTTTAATTGTGTGCGTTCATTGCTTTCACATCAAGCCTTATTCCTTTCTCAGTATTTTTTTTCAATATTAGCGTAAAATATTGAAATAAAATCATTTTTAACTCCCTTGTACCCGATGTCCTCTGTGTGAGAGGATATGCCCTTTCTTATAAAGTAGGGCATAACAGGTGGGTAGGTTTCAAACTCTGGGTACAACCAAGAGGGAGTCTGGCCATGGGCAACCAGACTCAGGTACAACTCAGTTGGGCGCAGCCTGCTCAGGCCAAGCTCGTGGGAGGTTCATACCTACCCAAAAGGATTCTGGCCTTGGGGGCCAAAATCCGAGATTGGGTAGACCTCCCAGGGTTTTAATCCCTTTGGATCGAACTCCAGATACCGGGAGCAATGCTAAAATGCCGGCAAAGCTTAGCAAAGCTTAGGGGTGTGGTGCACTGGTGGAACGCTGTATCACCACTGACCTGTTAAATGGACAGACAGAAACCCGCACTAGAGTGCTTCTGAGTAACGAGTGTCCCTTACTCAATCACATGTTACCCCAACTAATGTTTTGAGTAAGTCAGTTTCAGGTGCCCGGGTGTGTTCGCGCAACACATCAGACAGTCCTGCGGTACAACTAGGGAAGGTACCACAGACCAGGACTCCTGTGCGACAACTAGCACAGACCACCCCCATGGTAAACCGGACCTCAGCTCGGAAAAGTCACTCTGCATCTCTGGGGAAGATACCAACTGGCGCTCTTTCTGAGGGGGAGCATGATGGACATTTGGGTAGTGCTACCAGCGTCAACCTGGGTGGCTTACGACTAGAAGGTGCGTTGTGGATGCAGCACTACAGTTTCCCCAAATGTCCATGAGTCACACACAAAATGATGGGAGCCAGACGGTGCCAGTTTCGGTATCGTCATCCAGGGATGATTGCCGGTCAATATCCAGAAATCGGCGATCCCCAGAGCCCAGAGTGATGGATCCTGGGTCCCCCAAGATGAAAGGACGGGGGGAAACGATGAAACATCAAAGGAAGAGGGCATGGCAAGGGTCCTCTGGCCTCTGCAGGAAGTCAGCTGTGACTGACCATCTCCAAACAGGGGCACCGGCGCACCCTGTCCCTGTCACGGTCTCCCCACAATGATTTTCCCGTCAAGACTCTTGGCACTCTTGAAGACCATGCCTTGGAACACCACATGCCCAGAGACTTTAATGAGCGACTGGATCCGATCCTGCCAGAAAGAGGGAAGATGCCTTAAAGCAGGTCATGGTGTGACTGTTAGGGTGTCTGGGAACACTCACTGAATTGAAGTTCATAGAGTGGCAGGGCCTGTTGATGGATGCGAACATCAGCACAACAGAGAGTCAGCAGGCTGCAATGTCACATTGGTCACCTAAGTGACCCAGTCTGTGACACTACAGTCTACATCGTCTGACTTCGGCAGTGGGCCTAATCCATTGGAAGGCCTCCCTCCTTATCACCCTTCGGCCTGCCTGGAGAGAATGGACGATGACCGACCACCAGCCTTTGATGTACATTTCCACTTGGATCACACCATCCAGGTCATGTGGATTCAGGCTAGCTCTAGCTTTACTGCATTATTGGATGGTGCCTACATGCCAGCTGGGAAGGTCCATTTGATTGGGACCTGTGCCTCCTATGATTCCAACACCTACACCACACCACATGAGTGGGAGGCTTCCCCAGCAGAAATGGAAGCTGCCATCAGGCTGCATTCTGAAGAGCTGATGGGGGCCTCTGCCTCCAGTGCCCTCCAGCTCTTCAGTGAGATTGTTGGTTCAGTGAGCGCCTGTGTCAACCAGCTGGTGAGGACTGCCAATATGTCTGCTGCTCCCCCTGGGAAAGGATCTTTCATCATAAAGATGGGGGGAGTGTTGTCGGTGAAACGGGGTATAGCATACATTTACCCTGAGACTGCTATCACCAAAGGGCGGTCACTCTTGCACATGGAAACAGACGACGCTCGCTGAGAACAACTCAACAGCACTCAGGCATTTATGGAGACAGCAACCAGTCAGCTTCCGCCCTCCAAACTGACCACTTTGACAACGCTCCACTGGCTCAACTACTGCAGCAATGGCAGACTGCGCCCTGCATTAAGACAACTATGACAATACACTGAAGTTCGTCATCCACCAACACCGGGCTGGACCTTACCAGTAGTATTTCTCCTGCCTACAACAATGGTCAGTGTCACGCGCCTGCTTCTATAATCCATAAATCCCCTAAAGTGCGATACCCTCACCAACAGCCATCCTGAACAACTAGGGTAGCGACACCTTACTGCGTAAGTTCATTGTTCGCTGAGCGCTGCCAAAAACATGCCCGTCCTGGTCGATGGTCAGCTGTGAAAGGGACAAGACAAGACAAATTCTTTATTATCGAGGGTAATAGATAAGTACTGGCGCGCTTTTTTTCATCCAGTCCCTGCCCTGAAACAGGGTCTACACTTAACAAAACTACATTATATATGTCACTGCATGCACTACACAATGATACGTAAGGTCATAGAATGCGAATACTATATATATATATATATAGAGAGAGAGAGAGAGACGACTCGCGGGGCGGTTATAACGAAGCAATCTGACATCATCGGAACTCGTTATAACCGGCGTCAGTGTCGGATGTAACAAAAGCCGGATATAATGAAGTAATTTTGAATGTCCCTGGCGATTTGTCATAAGCGGCTTTGACTGTATGATATACATATCTATATCTATATCTATATATATCATTGGCTCTGTCCCACAGAGAGAAATCAACCAATCAACCCCCCTAACAGCAGTTTTTGAAGGGTTTCCATTCAGTTAACATAACGGAAGAGTTGTTGCACTTGTTTCCCTCCATATAGATACGAGGGTAGACCAGAAAGTTCTCGGTCTCGTCTACAAAGCTTGGCTGGATAAACTTGACTTTCTTTCGTTTCAGTATAGTCTTCTCAGCCGGACTGCACTGAATGCACTTTTACAGGGGTGTTAAAGCATTGCTATCCGTGCGTGGAAGAAGGTTGCAAAAAGCCTCATTGGCATGACTCCGACGAATTACGTCATCACACCCTGTTTGTGCGTAACACACACGCGTGTGTGTGTGTGCATGTGTGTGAGTACGTGCGCATGTGCTGTATGGGCGGCACCAGCGTGCCCCGCGCTATTCTCGGCCGGTTCACTCAGTTTCCTTTGTTTGGATTGACTTATCGATACCACTCTAGGCCGAAGAATTGGGAAGGAATATTGAACTATCATCGACGTGAGTGTTGAATGTGTTGGTGTTTCCATCAGTTTCAAGGGATCGTCAAAGGGTGTTATATACTGATGCATTCACATGCCTGCCAGTGGCTACAACACAACTACATCTGCTTCGACTGAATAGAATAAAATTGAGATAGAATGAATAAACCAAATATATAAAAAGATAAATAAATAAATACTACCAATAAAAAACAACAACAACATACATAATTGCCGCGTTCGCGGACAAATCCATCCGTATACGATACACCACATCTCCGTGCCAAGCGGCATATCACGCCTCCGAGTGACCAGCACCACAAGCCATCGCGCTTAATCAGGCCTTTGGGGGAAAATAAGGAGGAACGTATAAGTAAGATAAGATACAAAAGTAAATACCAAGATAAAAAAAATTAAATTTGTGATTGATAGATTGGAATAGTGAAAAAGGTAAGAAATAAAATGAAATAAAATAAAACAGAATAAATAGATATATGAATGACATGAGTATAATGATATAATAATAGTAATCATCATCATACATTTGATACAACTAATTGAAAGAATATGGATAAAAACTGGCCGCGTTTAACAAACACACACACACACACACACGGCAGTCGTCGTGTCACCAAAGAACCTGTTTTTTGTTGTTGTTTTTTTCCAGTTCATTTCAGTAAAAAGGCGTTTGCCTGAAGGTCGAGTGTGTTCGAGGAGGAAAAAAAGGAAGTCAATGCAATTATTTCCCTTGCCCATCGTCAATACCGATCTACTGTCACGTCGGGGTTCTTCTCTCCAATTATCCACGGATTTTTCTCTTTGTGTCAGGCAGTTTGCAGAATTCCCTTCCAGAAGAGAAACCTATGAACGAGAGGTAAATTATTCGTACAATTTCCCTAAAGTAGAACGCGTTAACGGAAAGAAATGGTAATTATCTTCAGTTAATTATGAAATGCCCGAGAGCAGACGAACTATGTTGACACGCAGCGCTGCATCAGTGATGTGGCTGACGGCTTTGTTCTAGTGTTGATGGTGAGTGGTCTCGACACGAGTAACCTCTTAATTTTGTGAGTATTCACTTAGATTTTTTATTTTAGTTTTGGGTTTCGAAGTAACACAAACAAAGTAAGAAAATAATATTTTCTCTGAGCAAATTAAAACGGCTATTAGTATTACGAGTCATCTTGTGAAATTTGACTAGTTTTATGATACCTTTCGTGAAACTGTTCCTGATTTTAAAAGTGCTTGACCAGTCATTATTATTAGTGAACAAAATTCGTTTTATCGGTTCAATCAAGAAAACAGTAAGAGTAACGTTATTTTTGCCTTTATTTCACTGCTTTGTGTACTGCGTACTCGGTGACGGTAGCCTTTGTACAAGTCATGGACTGGAAAAAATAAAAAATGCAAGGCAAGAACTAATTAGAAATATTGTTTAATTACACATACTTAACCGTGACCCACTAGTGCAGACTCCGGCAGGGGTCTGACATTCCTGCAGTGTGCAAACTAACTGCAACATTGGCAATATCTATAAAGATTTGCAACATTAGCAGTATGAACTATGAAGACCACACAGGACCATTTTGCTGGAATAATAATGATAATTTGTCTTCTTCGTGTGCTGTGACTCCCACGTTCACTAGTATACGAGAAGGCTTTTACTTGTATGACCGTCCTGTAGGCAGTAATTCTCAATTTTCAGAGGGGGGTGAGGGTGCATGGTGGGTATGTTCTTTCCATAATCCACTGAATGCTGACATGGATAACAGGATCTTCAATTTGTTATGCATGGTACACACACAAAGGGGTTTCAGGCGCTAGCAAGTCTGCGCTTCTGTTTACCAGGGAGATTGTAAAACTCTCTACCCGTTACCCGCTGTGACTGGGATTCGAGCCTGGGACCCTCAGATTGAAAGTCCAATGCTTTAACCACTCGGCTGTTGTACCCATCATGATAATATGTGAATACTAAACTAGTTCTCAGGGTTTGGGTTTTGTGTCAGTCATTCATGCATATGATTTTGAAATGACTTATCGATGTGGCAGCCAGTTTGTCACTTGACGCATCAGTTTTCTGTTATTCTCCTGCAAAACAATCACGACTGCAGTTTCTGACTCTGAAAAATTAAAAATAAAATTTTTACTCTTGTTGCTCTGCAGTTCAACATTGAGCAGTCAAACATTGTCAGAAAAAAAGCAAAACTTGTACCGAGCCGAAAATTAAACAAGATATGGTTACACAAAGGCATCATTGCTTGTGTATTAACTGTGGCAAAATATAGTACCAATTTAGCCTTTTACTTTCCCGCCATCTCCTCGATTGAGGATGGCTTCCATACATGTAGAACATTTTGCCATATAACTTATAAGAAAACATCATCTGCATCATGGAGCATACTGCTGAAAAGAGTACAAAGATCAAATGAGTGTTCAGAACAGTTCCAGTCTTTTTCATTCTGCATCTTGAGAATAAGTCCGAGATTTCTTTAGTGTTCATGGGCAACTTATGCCTTTTATTGATCATTTTTGTTATGCAAGAGTGTGGCCCTTTCAAGTAAAAACAATACCCAGTGAAGATACGGTTTGTGCGATGGTATGTGTGTTTATGTGCATGTGTATATATTATTGTGTGCTGTTTCATAATATGTGGTCAGATGAGGGACTGTGTATTAGTAAAATATTACTAGTATGGATGTGCTTTCAAGCAGTATAGCCCGATGGATCAAGACTGAACGTTTTTAAAGTTGACTAAGAGTTTGGTGCCAGTTTTGGTGACCATGCGTTCAGATGATCACAGTGGGTATCAGGTCAGCTGCATCCTGCAGTTCAGGACATACACTATATACAGGCTGATTTGTAGTCATTATTCAAAGGCTGCAGCTTTGAGCATGAAGTTGAACAGGTCAGGCAGCAGTAGAGAATCCAGATGAGGATAATGGCACTAGTCAGCATCATTTTATTGCAAAGACAGCTCTCATTGAAATGATACCTCCACTAACTTCAAAAAAACATAGCAAGGAGTGTATTCAAACCACCTCTAATGCTCTATACACACCCTCTTCTCCCACCTCACACACACACACACACACACACACACACACACACACACACAGACATGTGCATTCATTATGCATACACACACACAGTGTCTCTCTCTCTTTCTCACACACACACGCACGCACACAGAGAAAATTAGTCTTCTTAGACTGTACAAGTCTGAATTAATCAAGTCTGAATTAATCTTGCAAAAAGACAGTTAAAATATGTACAGATAGGGGGAGAGTACAGATAGGAGGAGCACTGCTAATTGACTCTAAAGCATGTATGGGTATGACAGAACCATGACATTGGAATAATGTAGGTAAATACCAAAGTAGAATGAAAGTTAATAAAGTTGTGATAGTGTTCTGAAACAGTATGGATATGTTGTAATACCTGACAACAGATTTTTTTTTTTACGACACTTTTCAAAAACTGAATGTTTGGTGTCATTATACTGTACCATGTCAAACTGATGCAAACTAGGCCTATCGGTTTGCTCTGCTTGGTCAAATCTTGCGTAGCTAACAGTGAAAAGATGACCCGTCTTGCCCGGTCTGCTCTTAGCCAATCAAACGCCTCTAAAAGCTACAAGCACTGAATCATTCCTTTGGCCAAGGCTCTTGACGCCATCTTGTCAGGTTTACGCTCTGTCTCGTCTTACGCTTTTTTTTTTGCTATTAAGCACGTACATTTGGCCGTATTTTGCTGCGTGCGGCTTGATTTTATTGTATTTTTACCTTTTGAGTACTCAATTTGACACTGCCCCCTCGAATCGTACTTTTTTCTCTACCTCTCAGTCGATCCTGTCTTTCCTTTCTCTGTTGGGGATCGGATTTTCACTGGGTGCCTAACCGAGGTTATCATGCCTCATATGTCATCCCACGACGGCAGGAATCATGATGCTGGAATCGAGACTCGGCAAGAGACTCTCCCAGGCCCAGAGCTCATGATTTCTCCCGATAAGAACACGGATCGTGGAGGCGACACTCCTACCATTACAACGGTTATGAAGGGGACCGGGGGGAAAGGGGTATGAGCGTCGCCTCCAGAGGTGTCCCAGCGTGAGGCAGGAAAAAAGGGGGAGTGGCAAGTCCTCTCTTGGGCGGTAGGGACTCGCAGCTAGGCACGAACTTCCAAGTGGAGGCTGCGCCCGGCTGTTACCCTGGTCCCCGCTCAGAGACAGCCCTCAGGGGCCCATTGCTGTTCCCCCTCCTCCCTCCACTGCCGACCTCCCTTCCCCACCTCCTTCTGTGAGGGAGAAAGTTTTGGTTCCAGGGGGGACCTCTACTTACTTTGCCCACCCCGGGCCAAGCCACCCCAGTCTCCCCACGGGAGGGGATTTGGGGCGTGTGGCCACCTGCCTTGCAGGTCTTCCTGCTATCCGGCCGATCTCCCCTGCTGGGGGAGGCCCACACGTGTCAAGCGGTACTGACACCCAGGTCGGACCGGACCTCCATCCAACTTGGCCAGGTTTTTCCCTTCATGGAGGTCAAAGTGCCAGTGACCCTTGGGGTTGGTGTCACAGGATGGCTGGCGCCCACGGGTGGTTTCCCCTATTCTACCCATACTGGGGCGCACCTATAGTGCACGCTGGGATGCCGGGAGGACCAGGGGCCAACCCCTTGTCCTCTCTCCCCTGGATCCAACCCAGCACATCTCACAGGGTGACGCACATGGCCTCGACAAGTGGGATCGACAGCTTGTCAGTCAGGTCGAGCTCCTCAACCATTATTGCCACTCAGTCCACAAATTGGGCCTCTGTCACCCCACAGGTGACCTCCACGGTCACAACGGCCTCCTTGTCAGGACCGACGGCTGCCAACTCACCCCGCTCGGCCCAGGGGAGCCTGCAGTTTCAACCTACCCAGCCCTTGGTCCTACAGGGAGATGAGTGGGTGTTTGTCCCCTCACAGCACTCATGGGTCCCTCTTGCATCCAGGGATGCCCTCACTGAGGTGGTGTAGCACCCACCATCCCAAGCGTGGTTGGACCTATGGTCCACACTCTCCCCGCCCACTTCAAGTGTCAAGGAAATAGCAGCTGCAGCCATGGTCCCCGCTCTGGATTGTCCCAGCTCGCCCTGCTGGGGTGACCACAGCTCACAGGATGCCCCAGTGGGTACATCCATTTGGGATGGCACCCAGCAGGGGATGGACTGGGAGCAAGAGTGGGAGCCTCTGTCTTCGGAGGACAAACAAGCAGATGAGCACTCTTTACCCCCATCACAGACGACAGATTGAGCCCATGCCTCCCTAGGGACCAGCCTGAACGAAACTCAGACTTAGCCGAGCTTGAACTGACCCTCCCCAATCAGGTCACACATGCTGAATCGGTCCCTCAGGCTACATTGTCACCCCTGCCCCTCCTTAGGCAATGTGACTCTAACTCCAGAACCACCAGACGACTCAAAGTGCCAGAAAATGAGAAATGGCGCAGGATTGGCTTAATAAGCCAGCCTGCACTGTCGGGGTGCTGCTTCCATCCCTCCTCCAGGCAGGGAGTCCCTTTCTGCCCCGGGCGCCTTTTCCCTGGGCAAGTTCCTTAAAGATTCCTCTGAAGGCGGTGTGTGGTCCTTGTACACACAGGACCACCCTGCCTACATAGAAGTGGAGCCATCTGCACAGGACAGGATGTTGGTCTTACAGCGCAGCACCTTCCCCACTTCAGCTAATCTATCCTTTAAAACGTTAGCAAAGTGGGACAGATTGGCCCGCTGTTGCCTCCTCGAGGCTTCCACGGCTTATACCTTCTTCAACGCGTTCCTCCACAGGGCCAGTGAGCTGTGGGAACAGCATCCGGTTAATCAGGACACAGGGTCGCCTTCCTCTGCCCCGCTGGGCCTCTTCACCGACCAGAGGTTAAACACCTTTGGCAATAGGGTTGCCTCTGGTCTCACAGCAGCTGCAGACACAGCTACTGGTACCAGCCTTTTCTTCAATACTGTGCTGGCTCGGCGTGATGCCGTTCTCCGTCTCTCTAACATCCCAGTAGAGGAGAGGGCTGCCTTTCGGTCCATCCCGGCGCAGTAGCACTCCCTCTTCGGTCAGTATGCGCCCCATTTTGCATGGTTCGCTGCCATTGAAGAGACCGGCCACCAGGGCCCTTCCATATGCCATGCCACCTAATTCGAAGCAGCGTGCGCAGAATCAGTGGCAGAGGAATAAACCACCTCATGTCCATCCAAGCCGACCGGCCATGCCCATGGCCCAAAGGCAGCACCCCCAATGACTGGGCCCTGATTCAGCACCGTCAGTCGTCCAGCCCCTCCAAGTAGGAAACTTGTCTCGGCACACACATCAGTGGCATGCTCTGGGACTCAACAACTGGATTGTGTCGGTGCTAGAAACGGGGTACATGCTGCCTTGGGCGGAGGACCACCCCCCTCTAAGATCCACTCCTCCTCTTTATGTTCCCAGCTTGGTGGAGCAGGAGAGCATCTTAGAGACAGAGATATCGCACCTACTCCTCAAAGGGGCGATATCTCAACTCTCGGACCCGGGACCCGGTTTTTATAGTCGGTTGTTCGTGGTTCCAAAGGTCTCGGAAGGGTGGAGACCAGTCTTGGACTTGTCCCCCCTCAACAAATTCCTCCCCAAAATCAAATTCAAGATGGACACACAGGTACAGGTTCGGGAGACCTTATCCATCCGGCATCCCGTCGGTACCTGAGGTTTGTGTGGAGGGACAAGGTGTTCCAGTTCTCGGCCCACCCATTTGGTCTGTCCCTTGCCCCTTTCCTGTTTACCAAGGTGGTGCGGGAATTGGTGTCCATCGTCCGGTGGAATCCATTCGTCTCTGTGTGTACCTGGACGACTGGCTCATTCTGGCCCAGTTGCAGGCCCTGTGCCAGAGGCATATGGCCAGACTTCTAGACCTCTGCTCCCAACTGCTGAGAACCAGGAGAAATGCGATCTGTCCCCAAGTCAGTCCTTCGACTTCTTGGGGATGAGATTCGACACGCAGTCCATGATAGTCTCTCCGACGCCAGATCACTGGGACCAACTGGCAGGCCTCCTCAGCCACTTCCGATGTTCCTCCCGAGCAACAGCACGGACACTTTCATCTCTCCTGGGCATGATGGAGTCCATGGCACCTCTCATTCCCCTGGGCAGGCTTCTCAAGCGACCTCTTCAGAGGGGACTGAGGCTACGGTGGTCCCAGAGAAGCCAACCATGGGATACCCAGATATGTCTGGGCAAGTGGTTCCTTGAGGTGACATCAGAATGGCTAACCACCCCTCTTTGGACACAGGGGGTGCCCATAGGCCCACCGACACTTCAGGTGGCACTCTTCATAGATGCCTCCTCCCTGGGCTGGGGAGCCCACATGGACTCTAGATCTGCCAACAAATCTGCTAGGTTTCTCAACACCAAAAACCTGAAAGAAAAAACACCCTGCAACTTATCTTCTGACAACACAGAGAGCTACAACCTTCTTTTCACTATGAGCGAGTTAAAATCTGCCCTTCAGACCTGCACGGATTCCTCTCCAGGAATGGACGAGGTTCATTATAAACTTTTAAAACATCTTCCCGAAACCTGTCTGGACACCCTGCTCAAAGTTTACAACCACATCTGGATCACAGGCTTTTTTCCACCCTCCTGGCGGAAAGCCCTCATAATCCCGGGAAAAGACCCTTCGAACCCCTCCAACTACCACCCAGTAGCACTGACCAGCTGCATCTGCAAACTGATGGAGAAGATGGTCAACGGTAGACTGATGTGGAAGCTAGAGACCGACGGCCTTCTGGCGAAAAAACAGTGTGGTTTCCGCAAGCATCGGTCTACCGTTGACCATCTGGTTCATCTGGAAACCACAGTAAGGAATGCCTTTGTCAACAAACAGCATGTGGTGGTCATATTTTTTGACTTAGAGAAAGCTTATGATACCACCTGGAAATTTGGAATCCTCTCAGACCTGCACAAGCTCAGCTTCCAAGGCCACCTGCCCCAGTTGATCCACAACTTCTTGCAAGACATAATTCCAGGTGAGGGTCGGCACCTCCCTGTCCGACATTCACGAGCAGGAGCTGGGTGTTCCGCAAGGGAGCATTCTGTTGCCGGCTCTCTTCAGCATCAAAATAAACGACATCGTCCAGTTGGTTCAGAAGGGATTGGACAGCTCGCTGTTTGTGGACGATTTCGCCCTGTATGCAACTGGCAGCACATATGCAAGCATCCAGCGATGGCTTCAGCTCTGCGTGGACAAAATTCAGTGTTGGGCAGAGGAGAATGGTTTCACAATTTCGTTCTCTAAAACTGAATGTATTCATTTTCATAACTTTCGCCAATTCTGTCTGGATCCTGAAATCTGGCGGTCAAGGAAGTCAAATTTTTAGGGGTCGTTGTTGATCAGAAGCTGAACTTCCTCAGCCATATCAAACAGCTGAAAATATCTTGTCAAAAAGCCCTGAACATCATCCGAGTTGTGGCACACATGGACTGGAGTGCTGATAAGAGAACTCTGTTGCACCTTTACAGAGCCCTGGTCCAGTCAAACTGGATTACGGAAGTGTAGTATACGGCTCGGCCAGACCGTCTTACCTGAAACTGCTGGACCCTATGTAGCCGTGCTCCGAGTGGTTCTAATAGGGGGTACGGCACAAAAGACTTAACTAATTGATTGATTGAATGAAAGGATAGACAAGATCCCACGCACAGGCCAGGAACATATAGAGGCCAGTCACAAATGGGTTTTTCTATTGTTTTATTTACAATAGTAGAGAGCATAAAAAGAGAAAACTAAGAAGAGATTAGAAGAGAACTAAAAGAAGACAAAAAGAGAAGAAGGCTAGAAGAGAACTAGTCTAAGAGAAGATAAAAAGAGAAGACAGTGCCTGGAATGACACAAACAAATGTCATTAGCACAACATGTCGGCACAAGTGAATAATAAAGCACATGTATCCATATTACATGGAAAGATGACCACTTGGTATTCCATATGTGTGAAGACCAAACACTGACATCAAACGGCATTCCTAATACATTTAAATAGTGCAGTTAAAGTGATTGAAGCAATGCTGACTTGGTGAAAGTACACTGACAGTATAGATTAGATAAAGCTTATACTGTGTCAAAGTGACTCAAATGAATCAGTTTATCATGTTGCACTATACTGGAGTAAGCTGTATAGGAGAGAGCATGATAACTAAATTACAGTTAACAGACTGATACATATCAGGTGGTTTTGACCAATAACTGATATTAATCCAACACTATCTTGTAATCACAACAGCAGAATACTACACACATCTTAGAGTACTGAGCACACTGTAGCAGTACAATTGATATCAGCATGTAAAATAATACATAAATAATAAACAAGATAATAGAATCAGTGGCTTTGATATTATACTGGCAAACTGATAGACCAGATAGTAAGTGAAGCACCATCATGGCTTAACCATTAAGTGGTGAATGAACTTTACGCACACGCTAGAACATTCTGGAACAAACTATCTGTGTCCAGGGACGTCAGTGACTGTGACGTTAAGAAGACTCAAATGGAATACTGCTACGAGCATATGACGACATGGCAATTTTCTAGATCAATCATAGCCGAGCTGTGACTAACATGTCAAAGCAATAACTGAACAAAGAATAAACTGAACAAAGCAATAACTGAACATACTTATATGAACACAAGTACTGTGTCGAATAATACAATTTACAAATCAACACATTCTACACACTAGTACTTACAGCGATACGTAGCGAAGTGTCAGCCGTTGTGGGGACACACACGACACACTGCCCGCGACACAGCAAGAGAGAGAGCAGGCTCTGGTCAGATGACTGACCAGGTATGAAATGACCACTCATCATTCACTGTGCCAATTTATGCAAGTTTAGCGGACCACAAAGTCCGTCACGTGTGCTTGCGATCAGATCGTCACTAATCACGGAGAATCTGATGACAATTGTGTTTGTTTACCGGTGTTCAGTGACAGATTTCTAGATGATTACTGAACCAATTTGCATCGGATAAGTTGCAAAAGAAAGAGCTCAACGCCTACTTTATAATGAGTGTAAAATGAAGTGTTGATTATTTAAGATGAATTTATAATCTTAATTTAAGTCACCTGAACAGGGTCAGTTTTAACGAGCTCGTCGCTGAAAATTACAAACTGTGTTAAATCAGTTTCACGTAGGCGAACATAAATGGAATAGATTTAAAGATGGAATTAAGACGATTCTGCCAGTATATAATACTAGTAGTTTACTGATCTGACAAAAGAGCTATTAACTAAATACTGTGGAACAGAAACACAAGTTTGCTCTCAGCCAATGACGTATCGCGACGCGACACTGGTCGAGCAGTCAGCAGGTGGTCTGGCCAGGATAAAATGATGTAAGCAGACTGACGTCACATATTCTGTGCAAGGGTTAGGAGGAAAAACGTCGTCTGCTCTGGCTTGTGCGTGAATAGTGTTGGAGCAAGCATAGCGCGCTTGGTCACACCTATACACCACCAAGGGCTCCGTCTCAGGTTACGTGTGTTCCGCACCACCCCTGTGCACAGCCTGTGTGCAGAGGCGGGGAAACCGCCTCTCTCCAACCGTAGATTGAAGCTGACCCTAAACTATTACTTGAAACTGTTTTCTGAACCCAAAAACCCTGCTCACGATGTTGTATTCAACAACTCTTTCAACAAGAAATTTAAAGACAACCCAAACTGCATCCCTCCTCTTGGACTCCGCCTTCAGCCGCACATAGAAAATGCTGATCTGGATGTCGGTGACATCTCAGACTTCTCCCAGACAGCCCTACTTGGACCTTTAAAACACCTGATTTCCGATTCGATCTGGCCTTGTACTGTAAAGACTCCACCAGTTCACTGGCCTACAGAACTTACTTTTCGGAACTCTGCCACAAATTTCTCACTTTCCAAAAAATCTTCACTGACGTTTCCAAGTCAGGACGGAGTCGCTGCATCTGCGTTCTGTCCCGCCTTTCCTGACTAGCCCTCAACGGAACACATCCAGTCTGACAGCTCAGTGTACACTGCGGAACTGACCGCACTGGTTCTGGTGGTAAAACTGGTTCTCTCTTCGAAACAAAAGAGATTCATGATCTTTTCCGACTCCTTGTCAGCCCTGGAGGCGATCACCTGCAGGAATCTGATTCATCCCAAACTGCTGGAATTCTACGAAGCTTTTACTCTCATAACAAAGAAAGGATACGAGGTTGTGTTGGCCTGGGTTCCTGGACATGTTGGCATTGGTGGTAACGAAAGGGCAGACCTGCTGGCCAAGAACACTGTAAAGAAAGAATTACCGAGATCCTTCGTACCATACACAGACATGAAGCAGAAGGTGAACACTTATGTTAAGGATCTTTGGCAAGAGGAGTGGAACACTCAGACGGACAACAAGCTGTTCCAAATCCATCCAGACCTAAAAGAGACCCTCCAATCGGGGGTGAAGAACAGAAAGGAGGAGTCTGTGCTGTGCAGACAGCATGTGGGCCCCTCGATGAATTCCCTGTGATGAGCCTCTCACCATGAAACATGTGCTCCTTGACTGTTGGGATCTGCATGACGTTTGACAAAGACATTACACATTACACGGTGGTTTATCTGAAGACCTTGTTTCGTGATGTCCCTCTGTTGGTGCTGATGGACTTCTTGAAAGAAGTGAACATTTTAAATCAGATTTGAAGGTTTTAAACTATGGAAGGTTTTTTAAACTTTGAGTGGAAAGCTTAAAGTTGTGACTTGTTTTTATTATTTGGTTGTTGTTTTTTTTACCCTTGTAGTAGGTATTAACATGGCGATAGCCTTGAGATGGCCTTAGGGGTTGACGAGGCTCTAAGCACCATAATTTGATTTGATTTGATGATTATATATATATATATATATATATATATATATATATATATATATAAACTCTTTTCAAGAACTCAGTTTATTATTATCAAAACCTCTGTTTCCAGATTACATTAGTCCTGGTCACATTTTGTGAGCACTAACCGTCATTTCATCATTCATAGCACATTTGTGCAATAATCCAGTAAGTCAGAAACCAGTGTGAATGTCAGTCACAGCCACACCCAGATCTTGCTGAGGCTTTTCAGAAAGTGCAACCATTCCAGCAGATATATATATCCACTGACAAGTTGTCAGCTTGTCAAGGGTCTGTGTTTGGTCCATTTGGCATTCTTATTTAGCACTATCACACACACACACACACACACACATACACATACACACACATATATATTTCTACACACACGCATATGTATATATACACACACATATACATATATATTTATTTATGTCAAAGTACTCCAACTATAATCATGTTTTTTGCCTGTCCTGTAGGCTGTACCTAACCTTTTACACATAAGCTTTTTAGTTTCTCAAAACACCAAGTCTTGTGGTGTGGCATGGGATAGTGCATACACTTGAGAAGATATATATATATATATATATCATCATGGCCTGGCTTCGCTGACGAAGATCTAGGAAGGGCGTTGTCCACGTCTGATGCAGGCACGCTCATGGCTGACAAGGCCAATGCGGGAAAAGCAGAGTCGGCCGCAGCGGTTGCAAGGGAAAGTCTGGTCTGGGTTCGCGGCTGCAGCGTCGTGGTTCTTCCTCCTTCTGCGTTTGTCCTCAAGGCTGGCCCTGCGGTTGTTTTCGAAGGAGGAGACAGCTTGGTGGATGGTGCGTCGCCAGGTCTCTCGATCAGCGGCTACTGCGGACCACTGGCGATGGTCAATGTGACAGGCACCGAGAGCTTTCTTCAAGGAGTCTTTGTATCTCTTCTTGGGTGCTCCTCTGTCACGGTGGCCAGTGGACAGTTCGCCATACAGCGCGATCTTGGGCAGGCGGTGGTCCTCCATCCTGGACACGTGCCCTGCCCAACGTAGCTGGGTCTTTAGCAGCACTGCCTCGATGCTGATAGTCTTTGCCTGCTCCAGGACCTCGACATTTGTGATGTAGTCACTCCAGTGGATGCTGAGGATGGTGCGAAGGCAGCGCTGGTGGAAGCGATCAAGCAGTCGTATGTGGTGCCGGTAGGTGACCCAGGTTTCGGAGCCATACAACAGGGTGGGCAGTACAACAGCTCTGTACACGCTGATCTTTGTTTCTTTCTTCAGGTGTTTGTTGTTCCACACTCTCTTGTACAGCCTGCCAAATGCGCTGTTTGCCTTTGCAAGTCTGTTGTCGATCTCCTTGTCGATCTTGGCGTCAGACGAGATGGTGCAGCCTAGGTAGCTGAACTGGTGGACCGACTTCAGCTCTGTCTCACCGATGTTGATGTGAGGAGCGTGGAATTCTTCCTGTGGGGCAGGCTGGTGGAGAACTTCCGTCTTTTTTCAGACTGACTTCTAGGCCGAAGAGCTGCGCAGCCTCTGCGAAGCAGGACGTTATACGCTGCAAGGCCGCTTCTGTATGGGCGACGAGGGCAGCATCGTCGGCAAACAGAAGCTCTCTGATGAGTTGCTCCAGTGTCTTATATATATATATATGTATATGTATGTATGTATGTATACATGTATTATATGTATGTGTCTCTTTGATCATGATGCTCTGAGAGCCTCTAGTAAACTGATATATCTCATGTACTCACTCAACTTCGTATGCCAACCAGATTAAATGCACAGCAAAGTTCTTTTGCACACGGGTGAAGTTATTTTCACAGGTTTGCACTTCCGCTACACACACAAAAATGTCAGATTTTTTTTATTCTCTCACTTTATTCCCTGTTTAACTGACTATATTTTTGGTCTTATCACAAATTCAGTGGCACGTTTCCTTGCACTCAGTTCATTTTGCTGGAGCAGATCGACATGCATCCTTACAGTTCAGTGAACTGTGCTCAAGTCCAGATTCTGAAAATTTTAATTGTCACTTGTCTTGATAGGAAGATCCCCTTCCGATTGTATGTTTCCAATAGCCATAGCTTTTGTTTAATCCTTGTTTAGTCTTAGACCAGAGAATATTGCAAAGGCATCCAGTATTTCCAATGCCTCAAGTATGTCTTTCCTCTTTTGAAGGAAAAGTATTGTGCCATCTGTTAGCTGTTTTTATATCTGGGGTCTTGTTGCCTGGAGATGGGATGCTTATACCTTCGATGTTGCTATTTCTCAATTGCCAGTAATTCCACAGCTAATATGGAAGAAAGAGGGGAAAGTGGACATCCTTGTCTTACTCTACATGTTACTGGGAAGGTCTTTGATACCTATCCTTCATGGTTAATGCTGCTGAATGTCTTATTACTTAGCAATTGTGCCCATTTAATGAACTGTTCCCCAAAACCAAATAGTTTGAAAGCCTGAAAAAGAAAATCTTTTGAAAAAGAGTCAAATGCCTTAGAGTAGTCCAGAGCAATCAGATACCCAGATTAACCAGTGTGATTTGAATAATCTATGACATCATCAATGGACCTCAGCATTGAGGAACAGTGGATGGCCTTCAAAGACACTGTCTACACTACTGCCCTTGAACATCTTGGATCAGCATCCCAAAGAAACCAAGACTGGTTTGATGATGATGAAGAAGAAATACAGGCACTGATAACAGAGAAAAACCAACTGTTCATAGCACATCAGAACAACCCCACGTCAAAAGCCAAGAAAGATGCCTTTGCTAACGCAAGAAGAAAGGTGCAAAAGAAACTTCGTGAGATGCAGGACAGCTGTTTCAACAAGAAGGCGGATGAAATCCAGGGCTACACAGACTGCCACGACACAAAGCGCTTCTACAGTGTGCTCAAGGCTGTATATGGACCTCAGTCCTCTGGCTCCTCACCCCTACTCAAAGCAGATGGGACGTAGCTGCTGACAGAGAAGAAGCAGATTCAGGAGCGATGGGCAGAGCACTTCAACAAGGTCCTCAACCATTCTGCCAACATCAATGATGAGGCCATTGCTTGCCTACCTCAGATAGAGATGAACGAGGACCTGGACACCCTCCCCACAGAAGATGAAGTAAGGAAGGCAGTGAAGCAACTGTCCTGTGGCAAAGCGCCAGGGTCCGATGCAATCTCTGCGGCAGGAAGAAGTTTACCACCATTGTCAGCGCCTACGCGCCCACCATGACCAACCCGGATGAGATCAAGGACAAGTTCTACGAGGATCTGAACGCTGTCATCACCACTGTTCCCAACGCAGACAAGCTCATCATTCTTGGTGACTTTAACACGAGAGTTGGCTGTGACCTCCTGGGAAGGCGTGATTGGGAAGCATGGGGTTGGCAACTGTAACAGCAATGGTCAACTACTTCTCCAGACATGTGCCGAGCACGACCTTATCACAAACACTCTTCTGCCTCCCTACCCGCAACAGGACATCATGGATGCATCCTCGCTCTGGGCATTGGCATCTCATCGACTTTGTCATCGTCAGGAAGAGGGACAGGCAGGACGTACGAGTCACAAGGGCCAATGTGCGGCGCTGAGTGCTGGACAGACCACCGCCTTATCGTCTCCAAACTCAACCTCTGCATCCAACCAAGAGACGGCTTCAGAGCATGAAAGCACCCAAATGCCTGAATGTCAACAATCTGGAGCTAGGCAACATCAAGCAGAGCTTTGCTGACACCCTGGAGGAACGCCTTGAGTCCACTGTGCTGGACAACCAGATTGTGGAGGCAGCATGGGGCGCACTGCATGAGACGGTGTACAACACTGCCATGGAGTGCCTGGGGCCTTCTGCCAGGAAGCACAAAGACTGGTTTGATGAGAACTGCACTGAGATCAAGCAGCTGCTGGAAGACAAACGCCAAGCCTACAGAGCCCACATTGAAGATCCCAAGTCACAGTCAAAGAAAGACATACTGAAGAGCGCACGCAGCACCATCCAGCTGAAGCTGCGGCAGATGCAGGATTCCTGGTTGAGCAACAAAGCTGATGAGATCCAGGGCTTTGCAGACAGGAACGACATGAAGAACTTCTATAACGGCCTGAAAGAAGTCTACGGTCCCACCACCTCCGGATCTGCTCCACTCCTCAGTGCTGATGGTTCTACCCTAATCACTGACAAGGACGGGATCCTTGAGAGATGGGCTGAACACTTTGACAGCGTACTGAACCGGCCTTCCACCATCAATGATGAAGCCATCAACTGACTCCCCCAGGTGCCAGTCAGTGAGTCGTTGGATGCCATTCCAACTTTGGAGGAGACCCAGAAAGCTATCCGTCTGCTATCCAATGGCAAAGCCCCTGGCTCAGACTCCATTCCAGCTGAGGTCTACAAAGGTGGTGGTATGGCGCTGACTGAGAAGCTTCATCAGCTATTCCAGCTCATCTGGCAGCATGAGGCAGTTCCACAGGACTTCAAAGACGCTTCCATCATACACCTGTACATGCGCAAAGGAAATCGTCAGGCCTGTGACAACCATCGTGGAATATCCCTGCTGTCCGTTCAGGCAAGACTCTGGCCAGAGTGCTACTCAACCATCTCATAGCACACCTTGAGCAAGGTCTCCTACCAGAGAGCCAGTGTGGCTTCCGGAAAGAACGCGGGACTATCGACATGGTGTTTGCTGCCAGGCAGCTTCAGGAGAAGTGTCAGGAACAGAACGCCGACCTTTACTCCACCTATGTCGATCTGACCAAGGCCTTCGATACTGTTAGCAGAGATGGCCTTTGGAGAATCATGGCGAAGTACGGATGTCCCAGAAAGTTCATCACCATCATACGGCAACTACACGATGGGATGCTGGCCCGAGTCCAAGACAACGGAGAGACTTCAGAACCATTCCCTGTCTCCAATGGAGTCAAGCAAGGGTGTGTTCTTGCCCCCACCCTGTTCAGTCTCATGTTTTCAGCCATGCTGACAGATGCCTTCAGAGACGCTGACGTAGGCATTGGCATCAGGTACCGCACAGATGGCTCACTCTTCAACCTCAGGAGGCTTCAAGCAAAAACCAAGGTGAGGACAGACACCGTCAACAACTTCCTGTTTGCTGATGACTGCTCTCAATGCTGCCTCCGAAGCTGACATGCAACACAGCGTTGACAAGTTCTCTGCTGCCTGTGACAACTTTGGCCTGACAATCAGCACAAAGAAGACTGATGCCAGCTCCAGGAAAGCCTTACGTTGAACCAAACATCTTCATCAATGGGCAACGACTGAATGCGGTGGACAAGTTCACATACCTGGGCAGTACACTCTCTTGCACAGCTGTCATTGACAACGAGGTGAATGCCAGACTCGCCAAAGCCAGCGCTGCCTTCGGCAGACTCCATAAGAACGTTTGGAACAGGAGAGGCATCACCCTGGAGACGAAGCCCAAAGTATACAAGGCCATAGTTCTCACCACACTGCTCTATGGATGTGAATCATGGACGGTCTACAAACGCCACGCCAAAAAGCTGAACCACTTCCACACCACCAGCCTCAGAAAACTTCTCGGCATAAAGTGGCAAGAGAAGATCCCTGACACAGAGGTGTTCACCTGTGCAAACTTGCCTAGCATCTACACCATCTTGATGCAGGCCCAGCTGCGCTGGGCAGGCCATGTAGTTTGCATGCCAGACCACCGGCTCCCCAAGAAACTGCTGTACGGCGAACTCCAACATGGCAAGTGCTCCCATGGAGGCCAAAAGAAGCGCTTCAAAGACACTCTGAAAGCTTCTCTGAAGGCCTTCAACATCAGCCATGACACATGGGAGCTGAATGCAATGGACAGACCAAAGTGGCGTTCAGCTGTCCACAAAGGCGCCAAATCCTGTGAGGCCAACAGAATCGCTGCAGCAGAGCAACGCAGACAGGCCAGGAAAAGCAGTGCCAGCAAGTCCCCGACAGCCGCCACCATTCCCTGTCCACACTGCGTCAGAACCTCCGGGCGCGGATTGGCCTGACCAGTCATCTGCGCACCCACAGAGCCCAACCCACCCACCCCCAGGATGACTAGATGGTCCTCGTCGATCCCGACAGACGAACCACAAATGTTTCAAGTGCACCACTGCATTATCCACATTGTTCTAGCCAGGTGTATAGAAAACATATTCTTTAACAAGTCTTATCGTGTTTGGAGGGTCTAATTATTGATCTTCTTGAGCCAGTATCTTTTGAAATAATGACTTTGAAGGAGCAGAGTCAATTGTTAGAGTCATTTTTTGTGAATTCCTAAAAGCTGAATGACTTTGAAGGCGCAAATTCAACTGTTACAGTGTTAGTGGTTTGTAACTTCCTATCCATCTCCCAACCTCAAAAGTACTGATAAATAATGGAACCCATATTAAAATGTTTTCATATTTGGGTAGACTAAAAAGAACTGAAAGTTTTACCACAAAGCACAGACAGCAAGTAAATGTTTAATTTTGTTGTTTGGTTTTGATTTTTTTAATGCCATATGCTTCCGTCTTACTTTGTTTTTTGTTGTTTGTTGAGTGTTTTTTTTTGGGGGGGGGGGGGGGAGTCAGTTTTGTTATTCTTTCTGTCATGCACCATAGACTGTTTTGATTCTTAACTTGAAATGCAATGCATGATTTTGTTTGTTTTCTTCATCCGCATAGAATAGATTTGGCTGCAATTCACATACTGGCTTGTATAGTGTATAAGATCTTCAAGTGGGTGATAACATTTAGTTGTTTTTAACTCACGATCCAGGTCACTGTATTCTGGTTATCTTCTTTTTGTTTTGTTTGGATCATATATTGATAACTCTACTGCTTACGTCATACTTAGTGGATTGATTTGACAGTGACCCGATATTTTCAGTTTCTGATAGATCTGATTTACAATTCTCCATCCATATGGGGGAAAGAAAATGATACCAGTTGCTGTCTTGACTGTGAAAGCAAGTTCACACAGAAATTTGTCATTTGTGTCATTGACCAGTTTCTTTTCTTCAGAGTTCAGTTTACAGATCATTTCTGGTAAAGTCCAATTCATATCTGTAGTGGTCTGTCTCAAAGGCTACTAATGTGTGTGACGAAATCCACGTAGACCTATAGAAATGTATCCTTGATATCACTGACCCATAGCCTACTAGCCTACTTACACTTCTGTCATGGTAAGGTGCTGTCCATATCATTCTGATATTGGTTATCATTGTTGAATGTGAGATTCACTTTTATTTATGAATCAATAATAAAGAGGTCAGTGAACATGTGTGATTAGTTTGTTGATGTTCACTGTTGCCAGCAGTACATTACCCTGGACTGTGAAGTCAGCTGGCAGTGTAGAGTACCATACATTTTAGGTTTCTTTTGAATGGTTGTGGAAATTGCATTCAGGCAGGGGATGTTTCTTCAGTTTCAATTCATATCCCCAGCACCTTCTGGTATACTTCATCTGTAAGTATCCCTCTTTGTTTTGAAAGCACTGAGATGGCCTAAATGATCAGCTTTGCCTTTCTATATGATGAACATGAAGAATGTTGATGGAGTAGATCAGCTGTGAACATCGAAATTAGGAGCAGGGACATCTGTTGATGGAGGAGGGTAGTAGTCTTGTCCTTGTGGTGTTTTAGCTGTGTGGTGAGATAAATTTGAATATTGCCAGAAATACTGCCCCAGTTTCATGAACAGAGCCGGTTAAAATCAAGACAAGCGTATGCTTCACAGAGTTTAATGGGTTGTTTTCTTTTCTAGCTTGCAGCTATATTGCAGCATGTGCTTCAAGATATTTTAGAGATCTGTAAAATAGTGCTTTTTTTTGTGCTGGAGTTTGGTGCTAGTTTTATGTGAGAAATTAATTAAATTAATGTACTGACTGATTCATGAATTGGGTAGCGGGTTGATTGGTTGGTACTTTATTTAACAGATTCATTTGTTCCTTTGTTTTGTTACTGGTGAAAATACATCACAGGTATGTTAAATACAGTTCTGCACAGGGGGAGAGAGAGAGAGAGAGAGATAGTTTGTAGCTTCTCTTTCTCTGTGTCTTATATATATATATATATGAGAGGGGGGAGCATGCATACAAGTGCACACAGAGACATAGGCATACAGATGTAGACACACACACACACACACACACACACACATTGATAGTGAAAGGACAGGATTGGTAATGCCTGACAGTGTGACAGAGAACGGACAGGGGTTGGTAAGGCCTGACAGTGTGACAGAGAACGGACAGGGGTTGGTAAGGCCTGACAGTGTAACAGAGAACGGACAGGGGTTGGTAACGCCTGACAGTTTGACAGTGACAGGACAGGGGTTGGTAAGGCCTGACAGTTTGACAGTGACAGGACAGGGGTTGTTGGTAAGGCCTGGCATGTCAGTGTCACAGAAAGGACAGGGGTTGGTATGGCCTGACAGTTTGACAATGAAAGGACAGGGGTTGGTAAGGCGTGACATGTCAGTGTCACAGAAAGGACAGTGGTTGGTAAGGCCTGACAGTGTGACAGAGAATAGACAGGGGTTGGTGAAGCCTGACAGTTTGACAGTGAAAGGACAGGGGTTGGTAGGGCCAGACAGTTTGATAGTAAAAGGACAGGGGTTGGTATGGCCTGACAGTTTGACAGTGAAAGGACAGGGGTTGGTAAGGCCTGGCATGTCAGTGTCACAGAAAGGACAGGGGTTGGTATGGCCTGACATTTTCAGTGTCACAGAAAGGACAGGGGTTGGTAAGGCCTGACATTGTGACAGAACGGACAGGGGTTGGAAAGGCCTGACACAACAGTGAAAGGAAAGTCAGGTGAAGAGGAGAGAAAGACCAGTTCTAGGCAGTCTATCAGCCCCGTGGAAACTGCTCAGGCTAAAAACCTTGCTCTGAGCTGAGGACTTATTGTTGTGAACTGTATATGTTGAAATGGTTTTCAACTATCATGTTGTGGGGACTTCATAACTGTTTCTAGTGGATTGCTGAGGTAACTAGTTTCAGATAACTGCGCTCAGTTTATCTCTTTCCTTCTTGTGTCTCTGTATCTCAGTGTGTGTGTGTGTGTGTGTGTGTGTGTGTGTGTGTGTGTGTGTGAGCATACATATATCATCATGATGATATGTATGTGTTTGTGTGAGTAAATGTACATGTAAGTATATGTATTTAATAATGATAATAAATGATGATGATAATAATAATATATAGTACTTATATATGGCACAAACTCCCCATATAATGGGCTTAAAGCACCTCACATGAAACAATACATATACAATAGTGCATAATGACATACCTCTGCACATGAAAAAACAACACATATATATGTATCTCTATACAAATTACAAAACTACAAATTGCAGATCTATATGAATATTCCTACATGCACAAACACACAAAATATACCCTATATATGCACACATGCGCACACTCACAGAGCACACACACATACATGTATGCTCATGCACACAGGCAGTAAACACCCACCTACAGGCACACACACACACACTATATGATGATATCAGTAGAGGGTAAAGTATGCTTCACACCCAAAGGCCTGTTTGAACAGGTGGGTAGTCAAATAATGAAATATGTTTTGAAAGAGGACAGTGTTGGTAACGGAACTGCAGAGGAAGAGAATTCCAGACAGAAGGTGTTGGATACTGAAAGGCCCTTTGGCCAAATATCTTTGAAGAGATTTGGGGGACTCAAAGGAACTTTTCAACAGGAGATGCAAGAGATCGGGATGGGGTGTAAATATTTAAGACAAAAGATGAATAATATGGGAGAGAATGGTGAGAAGCCAGAATGGCAGTTTTGTACAGAATTCTGAACGAGATGAGTAACCAATGAAGTTGACATAAGAATGGAGTAACGTGATCTCTTTTTTGACCTGAAAACGATTTCTGCAGCATTGTTCAAAATCATCTGAAGGCGTGATAACTAATCAGAAAGTAAACCAGCAAGTAGTGAAAAAGTTTGAAGGAAGGAAAGGTACTAGACAGCTGGAAACTAGCAGAGGTCAAACCTATGACCTATTTTCAGAAAAGATAGTAAGAACGAACCAAGGAACTACAGACCAGTTAGTCTTTCATCTGTGGTATGTTAAACTTGCGAAGGTATTATCAGAGATAGGCTGAATAAGCTTTTAATTTTATCAAATTACCAGTATGGATTTACATCTGGAAGGTCTTGTGTTACACATATTTTAAATACAATTCAAGACTGGATGATTATGATAAACAACAATATGCCTATAGACATTGTATACCTACACCTTCAAAAGGCCTTAGATAAGGTTCCACATAAACGACTAATACACATGTGATGGTGTTGGGGTAAGGGTAGAGTTGGAGATCAAAATCCTGTTGGCGACGCCACTTTTGTAGCTGTGTACCCGAGTAGTATATAAGGGACAGCGGTACAAAAGAATTAATAATGATTTACTAAATTAAAGGATAGAAAAGAATCCCTGCGCAGGCCAGGAACATGTAGCAGACCAGTCACAAAAGGGTTTTCTATTGTTTTATTTACAATAGTTATAAGATGAGAATAGAGAAAACAAAGATGAGAACAAGAGGAAAACAGTGCAAGCGATACGTAGCGAGACTATCCGTTGGGGCCACGACACACATTGTGGGTGACACAACAGTCAGGTCAGCTAGCTGGCTACTGCCGCAAACGGGCTCAGGTGAAAGTGACCAGAGATCACCCACTCTGTCTACTTATGCAAGTTAAGCAGACTGCGAAGGTGCTCGCATAGCCCGTGAAACAAAACATCCCCAATCGAGCTAAATCTGATAAGAATTTGTTTCAAGGTGTTCAGTGATAGATTTCTAAATGATTCCTGAACCGATTTACGTCAGCTAGGTCGCAAAAGAAAGAGCTCAACACCTACTTTCTAATGAGTATGAAATGAAGTGTTGATTATTTAAGATGAATTTATAATCTTAATTTAAGTCACCTGAACGGATCAGTTTTAGTGAGCTCATCACAGAAAATTGCAAACTGCGTTAAATCAATTTAACGTAGGCAAACACACATGGAATCGATTTAAAGATGGAATTTTGACGATTCTGCCAGTATATAATATGTGCAGTTTTCTGATCCCACGAAAGAGATATTAATTAAATACGGTGAAGCAGAAACAGAGATTCCAGCTCACCCAATGTCGACATTGGTTGTGGAGTGGTTGCGTGGCGAGGACAAAATGACGTAAGCTTAGCGTCAGTTGAAATCTTTACACTGACGAACGATTAAACAGAAATCAAGTATGCTTCTAACTGATAAGTGTGTGTGTGTAAGCACAACAAATATGATATTACAGTGAATGATACAGAGACTTGATTTAATAGATGATTAGAGAATAGGTTTAGAATGGGCTTTACATCAAACCGGGAATGGCGTCACACATTCTGCGTGAGCCGTCGAAGACCAGCATGTTAGTTGTGAAAAGATGTCTGCTATACAGCCTGTGCGTAAAGCAGTATTTTGAAGCCTGAGCTGAGCACTCGGCTACATCTCCCCCCATCTTATGAAATCCATCATCCGCGATGGTTAATTAAAAGTAATTCTTGTGGGCAGACTTAACTGAGCATCAAACAAGAATTAGTGAGCAGGTAAAGGGAGATAATTAGCTTGATAACAAATAACAAAGTGAAATTTTGTATGACTGTAACATTCTATGAACAATATCCTACTTCTACATATATTCAAAGTGGCATTAGCCAGGTTAGGTTATGAGTTTGAACTTAATCGAGTGCATCCTAACTTAACTTTGAAGAGTTTGATATAGAGAAGGGGTCCCAATTAGGTAAATACACTATGAAGTTGGAAAGCATTCATTTTTGTGCCCATCAGTCTGTGTATCAGATCACTGCCCGACTTGAAGTTAAAATTAACAAGCATTTCAACAACAAATATTTGTCTTTGCAAAGACCACATGGCAGGATTGGTTGTTGGGGAGGCAAGAATAAAAAATATAGAGAAGAAAAAAAAGTACACCAAAAACCACAAAATATGAAGTCCGCCAAACTGGTTGAAATAAAAACAAAATAAGAAAACATGTACATGAGAGGTGAAGCAGTTTGCATTGCATTGGCACCATGGCAGGGGGGGACAAACCCCATGGCATGAGGCGTGTTGTTGTATGCCTGCACAACTTCTGGCAGATGTATGGGCCAGCATCTCCTGCTCAGGCCGTAGGGTGTGCAGCAGGTCATGGAAGGATCGGTTGAACTGCTCACACTGGGCATTACCCAGTCGATGCAACACATAAACCATCAAATGCCACACCATATCTGCTGAAGGAAGAAATGGTATATACCTCACCAATACATAAACCAAACCCGCTGGTCTCTACCAGAATTCATTACCCTCGAATTGAATGTGCATCAATACCCGCATCACGTCACTGTCACCGATCCCTCAGATTCCGAATCCTTTGGGGCGCCTTCGAAGCTTTGTCAACCACCTTTCTCCAGTCGTCGCGTCTCTCGGCCACTCTCAGTGTGTCTCTCAGCTCCATGCCTGTCCACTCTCGAATGTTGTCCTCCCATCTCTTCCTTTGTCTGCCTCTTCTTCTTCCTCCCCTCACTGTGCCTTGTAAGATTGTTTTAGCAAGACCAGAGGAGCATGTGACATGACCAAACCACTTCAGTTTTCGTTGTCTGGCGAGTGTTTGAAGGTCAGTATAGGGCCCGATTTCATTGCGGATGCGTCTCTTGACTTCTTCATTCGTGATGTGGTCATTGTATGAGATGCCTAAGAGTCTTCGGAAGCACCTCATTTCTACAGCTCTTATTCTTCTCTCTAAGTCCGCTGTGAGGGTCCATGATTCACATGCATATAAGAAGATTGACATGACCAGAGAGCGCATCAGTCTGATTTTGGAACTGATGGCGATTTTTCTGTTTCTCCAGATGGGTTTGAGCTTGGTCATTGCGGCTGTGGTCTGGGCAATTCTTGACAGTATTTCTGGTTTTGATCCCTCGTCTGTCACGATAGATCCCAAACATATTAGAATCATTCCAAGCAAACATTGGCGGGAAATTTGCACCCCTCTTGGCACTGGAAGAAGACATCGAAATGGAAAGTATGATCGACACATTCAATGACTCCTTCAATGAAGCAGGAAAAGAGCTCCTTGGAAGAAAGAGGATAATAAAGAAACCATGGGTTTCTGAGGAAGTCCTAGAGCTTTGTGATAAGCGCAGAGAACTGAAGAGTCAGAAGCAGAGTGCAGAAGGGGCAAGAAAGTATAAAGAAGCAACTAAAAAGGTGAAGAAAGGAATGAAAGATACTATGGAAAACTGGATAGATGAGAAATGTGAGGAGATAGAAACCAGCTTGGAAAGAAACGACAGTAAGAAAGCCTATCAACTGTTAAAAGACCTAACTGCAACAAAATCAACAAGAACCTCCACCATACAAGATAAAGCGGGAAAGTGCTTGACAGAAGAGGAGGACATAATGAACAGATGGACGGAATATTGTGATGAGTTATACTCCCATAGAGCAACTGGAGATTCTGAAGTGCTGAATGTCCCACCGTCATCTGAAACAGCCTCATGTAGTTTACTTTGAGAGGAAGTTGTAAAAGCAGTCTTATCTCTAAAATTGGGAAAATCTGCAGGTGTTGATAATGTCCCAGCTGAAATGGTGCAAGCAGGAGGTGATCCATGTATAGACGTACTCCATCGAATCTGCAACAAGATCTGGCAGACTGGAGTATGGCCAAAAGCGTGGACACAATCCCTTATAATAACACTTCCTAAAAAAGGCAACCCCCAACAATGCCAGAACTACCGCACCATTAGTCTCATCAGTCACCCAAGCAAAGTGATGCTGAAGATCTTACTGAACAGGCTCAAACCGCAGGCTGAAAGAATCATCGCAGAAGAACAAGCTGGATTCAGACCTGGACACAGTACAACAGAGCAGATCTTCAACATAAGACTCATAATGGAAAAATATCTCCAGCATCAACAGGACCTCTATCATGTCTTTATCGATTTTAAGAAAGCATTCGACAGAGTTTGGCACGCTGCACTGTGGGCAACTATGAACCTCTACAACATCAATGCCAACCTAATCAAAGTCGTACAGAGCCTCTATGAGAATGCAACAAGTGCAGTGTTTCACAACAACAACATAGGTGATTGGTTTCGGACGACGGGCGGTGTGCGCCAGGGCTGCCTGCTCTCCCCTACTCTCTTTAATCTATTTCTTGAGAGAATCATGGAAGAAGCACTAGAAGAACATGAAGGAACAGTGAGCATTGGAGGGCGAACAATCACAAACTTGCGCTTCGCTGATGATATTGACGGATTAGCTGGTCACGAGCAAGAACTAACAGACTTAGTGAACCGCTTAGAAGAAAAATCAACAAAATTTGGCATGGAAATCAGCAGGGAAAAAACAAAAGTGATGACAAACAGCAACTTCACATCAGAAATCAATATCAAAGACCAGAAACTTGAAATACCCGCATAAAATGAATTTCAGTTATTTGAATATAATCTGTACCTTCAATGTCTTTGTGCTGAATATTTATTGGTCTCTTTTACATGATAGTGTTTTGAGATTCATATAGTTCAAACAGCCAGATTTAGTGTTTTTTTGTGATGGAATTAAATTCTTAAAGTTGGTGACAAACTGACTAAATCAGTAAATGGTTTCATGTTGTTTACTTGATTTTTCTGGTTTTTGATAAATATTCATGCAAGATTATTCATTCATGATGTACAGATGAGAACTGGGAAGGAATGGGTGACAAAGAAGGCATTATTTCCTATCCACTGTGCTGAGCCATGGGAAGAACGGCTGATGGGGTTTGAAAGTCTTAACTTTTTTCTTCTTTTTTTTGTGCAGGGGCCATCTGCTCCACTGAATGACTATCCCTTGAACTGTGTGTGTGTGTGTGTGTGTGTGCATGAAGCACAGATAAAAAATTCCTGCAGGATTAAATCACCTACTCTGTTACTGAAATACCCATAGCCAGTTGATAGTTTATGTGGACCTGTTCAGTTTATTGTTACTCACTTTATTATTTACTTGCTGTTACTAGCTTCCTGGTAATATCCTAAGGTGCAGTAGTTATTTACTCGAGATGGAGTGGTAACTTAATGAATTTTTAAGTTACGTAATCCAGGTAAATTATAAAATTCAGAACACCAGAATGGTTATGAAAATTCTTTTGTGGGAATAACTAAACATTGAAATATGCATTTTTGTGTTTTGCAGATGAGATGATAAGGTAGAGCAGCAGCAGAGTGCAAGATAGAAGCACATACCACAAACAAGTAGACAGATCACAATGGAGGAAGCCGACAGCAGTCCGAACACCACCTTGCTGAAGATGTTTGACTGGGCCTATATTGGCGTGGACTTTGACCTACCTGGCAATGGGGGCGCTGACTGCGTCAATTTCATCAGTCCCACTCAGCGCCTGGCAGAGAGTGTTTTGGCCTCCCTTCTTGCCCTTTTCATCATCTACAAAGCATACCCATGTCTGACGCTCCCTGCTTCCCAGCGACGGAAACTAACTGAAGGAGAGGCTTCTGGGAAGCGCTTTTTGCTAGTCTTGATGTGCCTGACCTGGGGATGTGAGTTGGGCTTCAAGTTTGCTACACGGCAAATGATTTGGATATTCAACCCCTGCCATATTGCGACTGCTGTTCAGGTGGGAATACTGAAAGGCATTAGATATAGCATTTGAGAGTCAGATAAAGTGGAATTGTTCTTTCAAATCAAGGTGTGTAGTTTTCAGTTTCGATTTTCTGAGTTTATTTGAAGACTGCAGTCTTTTTCTCTTTGCAGTTGATCTTGTCAATCTCTTTTTGTCTTACCATGCTCTAATGATCACTGTTTGGTTTCTTCTCTGTCATGTCCATTCCCAACTTTTTCTATGTTGTGTCAAAACTTAGTCATATATTAAAAGGAAAGAGTAAATCTCCACTAAATGCTTAGTTTTAAGCTATCTTTATAAACTACTTATGTGATAAAACCGCTGAAGAAGTGGAGGTACAGCAAAGAAGCTTATAACAGTAATTGAATGTTTTATGACAATTGTGTAATGAATCAGTTGTTCGACATTGATTGATGAAAGACAATGCTTCCACCACTTGAGGTCTTTTGCCTCTGGAAATGGACTGCCACTACATCCTTCCTCCGACAGTCCCATTGAATCTGCAAAGACCTAGACAGAAACTCAGCATAAGCATGGAAGTGCAGTGGAAATCCTGGGCTTGAGAGATAAGGCACTGCAGTGTTGGTTTGGATATTTAAGCGAATATATGGTCCCATTGAGCCCGTAACTCTTTGGGATCCGGTTATAGATTTGCCATCTTAGTCTTGAGGTCCAGTAGCCCCACTTCTTCATCACAGTATCCAGGCTGTAGGCGAAGAGCAATCTACTTTTTGAGTCTGTCTAGCGTGATCTGGTGCCAGTGGTCTTGATCATGAATATTGCGATTGTCTTGTCAGTGATGGAGTGATAAGAAAGTGGTCACCCAGTTCAACACGTTGGGACAGGTCACTGGGTCATAAAACTTGGCGCCTTTAACATTGAGCGATGGCTGCCCAAGTGAACCATGTTTGGATGGCTTGGTCAGTTTCAGTTTCAGTTTCATTTGCTCAGTGAGGCGTCACTGCGTTCGGACAAATCCATATACGCTACACCACATCTGCCAAGCAGATGCCTGACCAGCAGCGTAACCCAACGCGCTTAGTCAGGCCTTGACAAAAACTTAATGAGACTTACGTGTTGGTGTGTCTTAGTGTTAATGTTAGAGTTATTGTTAGTGTTTGTGTATGTGTGGGTGCATGTGCACATCATTTTCACAAGTGGCAAAATGCATTTCCCCAGCGCAGATATGAATGCTCACACACATACACACACTTGTGGCGCCTGTGCACACGCACATACACACACACACACACTCATGAATACAAACACATGAAGGGAAATAAACCTTGACAAAACAAAAATCTTTATTTTGAGGAAAATTGCACGCACACATATTATTAAACAGTAAATGTGAGTACAGATATACAAATGAACTGACAGATATGCACATAGCAGTTAAACTGAAACAATCACTTTACCAAAGAAACAGGATTATATAGATGCATGCAGTCATGAATATGCAGGACCAAGCCAACCTGACTTTCAATGACGTTGGCCAATAGCCTATATAACTGCCTTTCAGTCGTTGACTGTGTGAGTAATAAAATCATATGG
The DNA here is from genome assembly GCF_041734735.1 of Babylonia areolata. NCBI lineage: Eukaryota > Metazoa > Mollusca > Gastropoda > Neogastropoda > Buccinidae > Babylonia > Babylonia areolata. The sequence continues at coordinate 10,386,105 of NC_134888.1, read as the reverse complement.
ATTGAAAGCATCTTTTTTAGCACATTGACAAGACTGAACATGTTTCCACTTTAGCAACATTGCGTGTGGAGTAGGTATGCAGGTACATCAAACAGAGCACAGTGGACGTTCTTGTTGGGCTTGAACTGATCTGTTAGTATGAAAACATCCTTCATGGTGCAACTAGAGGCTTGAACGCCCTGCTGCCTCAGTGTTAAGGGTGTGTAAGAGGTGGATAAGCGGATAAATTAGAGCTATGGACTCCATCTTATTAGTCGATTTGACAACAGACTTCACTGCATACTTCAACGAGTGTTGAATGTGCAATGACTTGGCAAGATTGCGTGAATGGGATGTGTAGATCAAAGCTGAACCCTCAATCTTATCTGTCACGGCCTATCAGTGCCTTTGCTTTAGTGACCCTCTGTGGTTTATGACTCGCCAAACGACTTGGAGATTTATGACATTATAGGACAATGGTCACCCACTTTTCGCGGTTTAGTAGCGGCAGGAATGTGCATTGGCAGTTAACCTTAGTGTGCTTTGCGATAAAAGTGACTTCAACATATCTATCTATTCTGTTTATATTGTTTTGTTTGTTCATTCATTCCTTCATTATTATTTATTCCTTCATTATTAATTTATTTATCATTCATTCATTTAGTCCGATCAATTATTTAACTTTTTTCTTACTTTCTTTTTCACCTCTGCCCACATAAATTTACAAACTTACTTTCACTTAACAGCAACAGCTTCCATTGATTTTTGACTCACTTGTGTAAACGAAGTGTGTCTATGTTTTAACCCGGTGTTCGGTTGTCTGTGTGTGTGTGTGTGTGTCCGTGGTAAACTTTAACATTGCCATTTTCTCTGGAAGTATATCTGCCAATACCAAAATTGGCTTAAACATAGTATGAAAAAAAAAATCTTCAAAGTCATACCAATAACAGGTTGAAAGTTTCTGAATCATTAATGGTTTATTTTGTTGAGATGTATTCTGAAATCCGAATATTCTAAAAACTGCTTTCCAATGAATTTGGCTGACAAGAAGGAAGGTTGTGTTCAAATATGACAGCATGTTTCTTGTTCACAATCAAAAGGAAAGAAACACAAATTCTGGACAGAACACTTACAGTGATACCGGAGATTAGAAAAGAGAGATAAACCACTCGCGGCAGGCCCCTTCTTACTGTCGATAACAGTGCTGAAGCCGTTTTGGGGCACACACGCAGTGCGGAAGGGTGGGGGTAAATCACCCTCTCCTTCCCCACCTGAAGGAAACTGGTCGGTTCGACGGTTCAGCTGCAGTAAAGCGAAAGTTAAGTTAGCCTGGAATTTCCCACGTGTAGTAAGATTCGCTGTATACAATGAAAACCGATTCATTTTTGCTTTGGTTTTTAGCACGTTTGCATCTGCTTGAACGTAGATAATATAAAAAGAAAATAAAGCAGCTCCCCCTACCACCAACTCCCCCCCCCCCCCCCCCCCCCTCCCCCAGCACAATGTTGCACATGAGAGAGACAGTTATAAATTATTGAACTGCGTTTTCGTAACGCTACTTTTTCTTCACACTTTCTGGTTTACATCACCATTTCTTCAACAACAACAAAATATATATATATATCAAAACATAAAACACATATTCAGCTCTGTCTCTCTTCTAACATCTGTCTATACATACATACATGAATACATACATACATAATTTCATATAGATCTATCAGTATGTAAATCTAAATCTATCTATATGTACATAATCATATATATAATTCATATATATACGAACGCTTCATGTTGCCCGAGCAGACCGTTGTATTGTGCTCTATCTCTCTCTCTAAGTCTCTGTCTCTGTCTCTCTCTCTCGGGAGTTTTACATGGCTGTTAAAAGCATATACGATTCTGTACTTGTATGTGTTCGTGACAAAGGTATTTATTCAGACTTTTTTCAGTGTCCAAGAGGGGTTAAACAAGGTTGTATGCCAAGCACACAGCTGTTTTCCTTTTTCATCGGTGAATTGGCAGTGGAGTTATCAAAGAAGGGGAGACATGGAATACAAATGATACCTGGCGCAACAGATTTGCTCTTAATGCTATTTGCTGATGATGCTGTTCTCTTGTCTGACACACCCATAGGGTTACAAAATCAATTAAATGCCCTTAAGCAAGAAACAGACAGACTACAACAAACAGTGAATCTCGTTAAGACCAGTATTATAGTTTTCCGCAATGGAGGTCATCTTTCGACTCGTGAAAAATGGTGCTGTGGTGATAGGGAAATAAAAGTAACCAATACATATAAATATTTAGGAATGTTATTCACAACAAAATTGAGTTTGACATCTGCGTGGGATGAAGCAAACAGAAAAGGGAAAAAAGGTGTAATCCAAATTATAAAATCACTCAGGAGACTGCGTTCGACTGACGCTTTCCTTTCATTTGGGCGGGGCAAAGGCAGCTCATGAATAATGAATGCGTGCCGCGGCGCAGGCTGCCTGGCTTCAGCAATTTCTGCAAGTGGTTTATCTCTCTTTTCTAATCTCCGGTGATACTAACTACACCATTGACGTGTTTACTGCATATAAGTATTCTTAAGTGGACACTGAATTAACTGGAATGAACATAAAAGAAAAACTGAATTGATTGTTTCTTTCAGCCCGTTGTAGACTGGTTTGTGCAGATCTAGAGATCTACAATGTGTTGCGATGTGCTTGAAGGAGATGGCAACGTCTCCTATACCACCAAAATACAAGAATAATCGAGATATAATAAAACGCACAAAAAACCCCCATGATTTTAATGTTAATAAAACGCACAAAAAAACATTTAAACAGCGTTATTACATCCACTACGATCACATTTATTTATCACATTAAGAAGAAAATGTCAACATTGCTTTAAGTTTTAAATTAAGTCATTTGACATCAGATGTGCCGCAGCCTTGGGGATTAGTCTGCATTGGAAATGAATATGCGTGGTTTGATCCTGCTTGCATGCCTCTTTTTTTTCAGATTTTTTTAATAGATTTTTTCTCCCAAGTTTATTTTATATATCATATTTAATACAGAGCACTTTTCAACGATTTAAATTTCTCCTCGTGATTCCTTTACTGGATAAAGCGCGAAGCACAAGTGAGTCTTGAAGGCTTTGCCTATTGTTTTTCTTGAGCCAGCAAACCAGTTCAGCATTGGTAATCATCATCTGGCCACATTCAGTCATCATTCAGGAAATGTGCGGGCAACTGCACGTGCACATGCGTGCTTGCATGTTAGAGTTTGTGTGTGTGTGAATGTGTATTGAGCATGTCTCTGTGTGTGTGTGTGTGTATGTATGTTTGAATTTGTGCATGTGTGTGTATGTGTGTGTGTCGAAGTTGAAGTAAAAATATTTTAATTGTCAGACCACAGATCCATAACATATTTATTTATTCATTTATTTATTCATTCAGTCATCCATTTATTCATTTAGCTAATGAGCTGTTTGTTTATTTAGCTATTAATATATTTAGCTATTAATTAGTATTTAATCTATTTCGTTGTTTTTTTAAATCTATTTTCGCCCTGTAGTTTTTTTGTTTATTTAGCTATTATTATATTTAGCTATTAATTAGTATTTAATCTATTTCGTTGTTTTTTGTTGTTGTTTTTTATCTATTTTCACCCTGTAGTTTATTTCTTTTTGTTAATTCTTTTTTGTGTGTGTTTATAAGTATATGTGTGTGTGAGTGTACATGTTTGTGTGTGAGTGAGTGAGTGCGTGCGTGCATGCATGTGTGTGCGCATGTATGTGTGTGTATGCGCTCCGGCACACACATTTGAAAGTAATTTTAACCTATTTATTTATCTGTTTTCTTTCTCTTTTTTTCATGTTACTGTTAGTCCTGTCGATTATTTTACGTTTTCAGTTGCTTGCTCACTTGCTTATTAGTTGACAGTAAACAGGTCAGTGTGTGCGTGTGTGTGTGGAGAGAGAGAGAGAGAGAGAGAGAGAGAGCTGTGAGAAGACATTTTATGTACGCGTGTGTGTGTGTGCTTGTGTGTATTTTAATGGGCGTGGTTGGATGTCATTTAAAAAAAAATCCCTGGTAATTACAAGCACAAAAACATTCAGGAGAGCACTCATTTGGAGGAAGTCATTGTATTACGTTACAGTGCAGTGCAACTGATTTTATTTGAAACGAAAACTGACTAAGTGACTTCAGTTTTTTGTTTGCTTGAGTTTGTTAATTTGCTTTGACAGCAGTGTTTAGTCATTTGGGTAGATGTGACTGGTTGGTTTACTTTTTTTGGCTCCTACTGACTGGTTAGTCTGTAATTTGTTTGGCTTTTTGCCCACTTGCACACACACACACACACACACACACACACACACTATTGCTATTTGATATTGCAGATGGTTTGCTGCCAAGTCCAACAGGACATTTGTTATAGCTGTTATAATTATTTGATATTAGCGTTTCCTTCCATTTTTTTTCCCCAGCATTGCCTCTCCCCATGGGACATTTGTTATAACTTTTGCATTTGTTTGATGTTAGTGTTTCCTTGCATTTTTCCCCCCAGCGTTGTCTTTCCCTATCCCCCCTTTCACACATACATACACACACACACACACACACACACTTATTCCCCCACTCCCCCCCCCCCCCCAACCTACAATCTCCCCCCTCCCCTCCCTCCTTCCCCGCCCCATTTTTTTGGGGATGTAATATTACTTAAACACAAGTTAAAGTAGAAAGCTGTTTAACTGAAGACTACTTCTACTATTACTACACACACACACGCACACGCATACACACACACCTGTGCACACATGTGCAAACAAGTACAGTTACATTTTGCCACATTTATCATTGATTTATGTTTGTTGATTGTTTTGACTGATTTATGAATATGTATTTTGATTAAATTATTTATTAACAATTTGTGTATGTAAACACATGTATATCTAGAGAGAGAGCACACCAAACAGAGACACAGAGAGAGGGAATTGAAAATTGCGCAGAAAGAGGGAACAGAGACAGAGAGAGAGAGAGGGAGAGAGAGTCAACACCACATTATCACCAGACAGGCCAGGCAGAGCATGCCACCCTGCACACCATAAAGATAACGTCAAGGGTGTCAAGTGCTCGTCAAGTACCCGTTGGCATGTCTCTGATCTCAACTCAAGCTGAACTCACCAAGTCAGGCTTAAGACACGAGGACCTCAAGAGGATGGGGCGTTTTGGGGTGTTTCAACAGGAAGACTTTGAAAGTTAGAGAGGCCAAGGGTGAACTGGGGTGATTGGTCCCCAAAGAGATAATGCACTCAATCCTCGGTAGGATCCAGCCATGGGCCAAAATATCAATCCCATTGTGATTTTTGCTACTGAAACAGTTTGAACCCTCATTCTCTCAGTCGTCAGTCCATGGCACTAACACTTTGACAAGGCAGACAGTGTTGTTTTATTTTTTTAAATTTATGACTGCTTTTTCTGCTAGTACCAACTGCCATGCATTAGCTCATTTGATAATTACGGCATCACTACTGCAGATAATATTGTTAGTGTTACATTGGTACATCGCCTCCTTTCAGTTGCTTTTGTTGACTTCTGTTAATAATAAACGCCATCTATTTGCATTACACTGGGCTGCATATATATATGTCATGAATCATGATTCATAAACAGATGTGATTATGAATGAAAAACAAGTGAGTCCGATTTTGAAAATTTTAATTAAGATTTTTTCTTCTTCTTAGATATACCTCCTGGCATCCCCACCCAGCAAAGCAGTGACGGCAGCCTTTCGGCTTCATATGCACATGCTGACAGGGGCACCCATCGCTATTCTATTTCCTGTCATAAACACTCGAATGGTGAGTGTTAGCCATTTGCTGCTTTTGCTAGGTCCTTTTAATTGTGCTGTAATATGTGTGAGGCTATGACATGTGAGATAAGGCAATCTTTTCAACCAAACCAAAAAATTAATGAATGAATTGATTGGAATCTTCTCAGTCTTCTGTGCAATGTTAGTGGCAAATTCTAGCAAGTTTAAATTGTGTGTGTGTGTGCACGCGTGTGTGTGTGTGTATGTGTAATGATACTTTTTTTTTTTTTTTTTTTTGTAATGATACATTTTCTATTTTCAGTCTGGACGATGAATAAAGGACATAAATGTCTTAAGCATTGTCCGGTTTGAAAACAGAAAAACATAATTATAGTTAAGGTATAAAAAAAAGTTTGACTGCCTGGGTTCTTTCAAAACAGGATACAGAACACAAGAGGAAAAAACTTTGAACCCACTTGGGAGAGGAGAAGTTGTGTACTCACACTCACGGAGTCTTCAAGGCAACTGAAGATAGCAGCAGTCACAAGCGCAGTTTTCTGGCTGTTGAATAATATTCACTTCTCTTGAGAACAGTTCACTGCTGGTTGGAAAAGGTGGATGGATGAAGGAAGTGAGAGAGAACTCATTGATAGTGAGAGGAAAGGGGAGCGGGGGAAGAGGAAAAAGAGGGAAAGAGGGGGAGGGGAGGGAAAAAGCCTTATATAAATTTTGTGACACAAGATATAGCAGAAGCTTTACAAATCACAATTTTGATGATGAGATAAGTGGTAGTTGTGACAAAATCTTGTCACATCATTCCTTTGATGAGAAGGAAGGTGAAGGTCATGATTAGCTGGGAGAGGATGGTTATTTGTAGAGTCAGATGTTGCAAGCAAGAAGAGAAAGCTGTGCAGGAAGCCAAGTGTAAGTCTGTGGTGACCCAGACTTGAACTCAAAAGACAAACTATTGACTAAAATTAGGGCAGGGACAGGTGGAGAGTGATGAAGGGGGTAGTACTATTTCCTGCAATTGGATTGTGTGACACATGGTTTTAACTATGCATGCAAATGCCAAAGAAGAGATCTGCTATCATCGGCAGGCAAGGCATAAACAACACTCACAAATTGCACTGCATGACAAATATGTCTTTGTTAACATCTTCGGTATAGTCTAAAAGTGAGCATGAAGTGAGTGGCTGTGGCACAGGCAGGCACTGGTGGAAATATGTGTGCTTGTGTGTGAATTTGTGTGTGTGTTTGTGGAGCAGGCATATGTGAGAGTGCATATGAAAGAGAGATTGTGTAGAATACCAGAAGTTTGGATTATAATTTTGGACTCTATGTATACATAAGGTATGGAGACACTTTTTTTCATGTATTTTCTTGGTTTATCTCAGCAGCTTTTACTGACAATCTATAACATATATTCAGAAATTATCTAAAAATCTAAAATTTGTTTCTCACATGTATGGTTTATTCATTGCTAACCGGAGTGTTAGTAAGTTCAAACCAACAGAAATGTATTATCTGTTCATTTTTGTTTTAAAAAAGTATCGGTTTTGTATACTTTATATACTTTCTAAGTTTTTTGCTGTAGTTTGTGTGCCAGTTTTTGTTGTTGTTTTTTGACTCACTTGTGTAAACAAAGTGAGTCTATGTTTTAACCCGGTGTTCAGTTGTCTGTGTGTGTGTGTGGGTGTGTGTGTCCGTGGTAAACTTTAACATTGACATTTTCTCTGCAAATACTTTGTCAATTGACACCAAATTTGGCATAAAAATAGGAAAAATTCAATTCTTTCCAGTCATCTTGTTTAAAACAATATTGCACCTCTGGGATGGGCACAAAAAATATAAAAAGAAGCCAAATTATATGCAAACTGCATTTACTGGTGTTTTTTTTGTGTTTTTTTTTGTTTGTTTTTTAAACTTGGCACTTTGATCTGATATTCTGACACAACAACAAGAGCAGTCATTATTATCATTTTTTGTTCAAACAGGAAATTCTTTTGCTAAGCATGGAAGTTATTTATTTTGCATGTCTTTGGTGCAGATAGTAAAAAAGGGAAATTAATATGTAATTAATGCTAGGGGGCTTAATTTGCTTTAAACTGATCTTAATCATCTTAAACATTACATTTTGAAATTATACTCAGTACATAAAAAGCTTGTGTGTTTTACTCTCAGTGTACAGGGCTTTCACTTTGTTCATTCGCCCAAGTAGTCTTTTTCGGAAAATACTAAAATCAGTACGACGAGTGGACTTCATAGATCTATTGGCTGAGCCCTGAAGGTCATGGGCAAAAATCAACAGCGTATACTTATTTATACATATTCAGAGCGTGTGCTCATATTCTTTGCGAACGCGAACAACGCCATTTTGTTTCAAGTTGTTGACCTGCCCGTTCAATCCTATATTCAATCGACAATACACGATAACATGTGATGGAAGGTTGGAGAAGGAGACCGTTAAATATTTATTTAGAGAAAGATTTGTGAACGCCTCATCACTTAATGGATTATGCCCCAAACTGCCATGAAGATATCCACAGTTTAAAAAAATAAATCATGAGAGTTAATACCCTTGAATTGATGAAACAAAAATTTCCAGTTTTGACTGTCCTTTTCACTTCATACAACGTTTAGAAGTACTGGTACTTGGCTCTATATGTTATTAGTTTAACAAAATACTCAATTTTCATATCAGCTTTAAAACTATAAAACTAGAATGAACATAAAAGGGAAATTGAATCAACTGTGTCAACCGGGTGTAACTAAACTTGTACATCAATGTAGATCCAGAGAAAACGGCAAAATATTGCAGTGTGATTGCGGCGATAGCCATGTCTCCTTTACCGCAGACTTAAAAAGAATTTTTAATTGCCCTTAAAAGATTTTTTGAATGCCCAAGATACACCAGAATAATATGATTTAAACAGCGTTCTCACTGCGAATACCGCAATCAATTTAACGTCCTTTAAAAAAGCATGTTTAAATGTTATATTTTTGAATGTCAGTTAAGGAGCCCCGATAGTGCAATGGGTAAGACAGTTTCTTCTCACCCAAACACGCTGGGTTCGAATCTGCCGTTGGGACTTTTTTATTCTTTTACTTTTAACCCGAAGCTTTATAATAACAAATACTGAAAACATTTTAACGATTAGATTTTTTTTTATTTTAAGTGTATCACAAGTGAGTCTTGAAGGCCTTGCCTCTCTTGTTAAAAATATTATTACCCACTGCAACCAAAAACCACCTGGCAAATAGGAAGCAAAAGCCAGAATAAATGTGTGGCACTGAAGAGGTTAAATCAGCAGATGGTGTGTGGCCTGTATGGATAGTTTGCATGCATTGACACCAACTTGAAACTGAAACTGAAACCACCAATAAACATTTTGATTGTCATTTATGCATTTTATTCTGAAATATTTCCTAACATGCCCTATTTATGATGATGATGAAGATGATGATGATGGCATGTGTGTATATGTGTGTGTGTGTCTGTATGTATATTTATGCATGTGTTTATATGCGTGTGTGTGTGTGTTCAACAGCTGCCCTTTGAGACAGAAGTATACTACATTCAGCATGTTCTGATCCTGGTCATTCCATTTTATCTCATGCATCTGGGAGGTGAGATTTATATTGGTTTATTTTTCTGTGCATTATATGAATCACTAAATGTGTCTGCAGATATTGTCAGCTTTTTTTCCCTTTCTAATATCTGTGTCAGCTCTTTTTTCTGTTTTTCGTTTGTTTTTTTCTCCTGAAGTGGAGCATATTTGTGTGCTCAGCAGTCACATTGTGACTGGAATGGACAAGTGCAGCCTGATTAGCTTGTCCACCTCATTCAACAGTCTTCTTACATTGTCATAAGCTTTCAGTTCTGATGACAATGCTTTGTTGGCAGACCTTGCAGTCTTTCTGTTGTTCAGTGCCTGTGGAAGAATGGCTAACTAGGTTTTGAGTCTGCCCATGTCTGTGTCAGCAGCGATAGTGTCCTCGATTTCTTGTGGAATTTCTGGATCTGTGTGTGTTACTGTCAGTGTGCTTGTGTTAGTGTGTGTGTGTGGCTGTAGGTGTATCAGTGTGTGTCGGTCACTGTGTGTCACTGTGTATGTTACTCCGTGTCCATCACTGTATGTGAAGCATTGTGTATGAATCACTGTTTGTATGTCACTCTGTGTATGTGTTGTTGTTTTTTTTGTTTGTGTCAGTGCATGATACATATTACACCTGAAAATCAATTGTGGTTTTGTTATGATTTATTGAAGCTGTGAATTGTGAATTGTGGCGTGTCACATGCCCGAACCATGACAGCTTCCTCCTTTTGACCACTGCTAAGAGTGGTTCCAGTGGACCCACTGCAAAAGACAGTTCTACAGGGAACGCTAGAGGGTGGTAGGCGAAGAGGGAGGCAAGCCAAATGCTGGATGGACAACATCAAGGAATGGACCAATATGGATAGCGATACGCTGATACGACAGGCAGAAGATAGAACCGGATGGCGTCGTCTGACTACGGAATCGTCCCTCATGTCTCCTCTACGCCCATCCCGGGCAGGAGAATGAATGGAATGGAATGGAATTGAAGCTGAAAATTGGAGATGAAGATAGGGAAAGTTTGAAACTTTGATAGATTTGTATTATGATTGTGAAACAATGGGTTCCTTATTCAAGTTATTGACTGTTGGTGAGATAAGATATCATGATTTGGATCAAATGGTTTACACATGTATAGTATTGGTATGTGACCCCCCTTAACCTTTCACACCCTACTCTTTCCACACTAACTACTATCACCCATGTTTTCGGATTTGTTCTTTTAGTTTTAAATCAGCTTGAATCACCCTCTGGACCCTGGAGAGGGTCAAGCTGGCTTTTACTTGATCCTCTCCTGGGGGGTCACTACCTTGTCTTAGTTGGGAGGCTTAGTGGCCAGTGATTGAGTGACCTAGGCTGGTGGGAACATCATGCCTCTGAAGGTTTTTTTGCTTTCCAGGCCTTATTTGACAGCCTACATAGCCATTATAGCTGACCAGGCTGTATACATGGTTATTTTTGTACTGATGCCCCTGGTAGGCCTTCCCATGCTGAACAGGCTGTGAGTGAGGCCCAAACTAAAAGTGACCCACTGTCCCTTTCGTTGGTCTCTCTTTTACTTTTTACCGGTTCTTTTACTGTCTTCAGCAGGCCTTCTTTTCCACATTCTTTTTTCTCTGTGGCCTTCTTTAGGCCCGCAGTGTTTGCCATGCAACGCAGCCTGTGATGGAAGGGAATGAGGTCCTGGGGATTGAGAGAGCACACTGCTCTCAACATGTTCCTTTGGCAGAGACCTCTCCTAGACAGGCAGCACACATTGGCCCATGTGTGTCAATCGGCTACCCCTACGTGGGGCTGGGTCAAGACTGGCAGTTGAGAGGCTGACTAGGGTAACCCCCGCAGTGTCCAGTTCTCTGTTACCAGGAGCTGGACATGATTATGGGGGATTAGCTGAATGATTAAAGCGTTGGACTTTCAATCTGAGGGTCCCGGGTTTGAATCTTGGTGACAGCACCTGGTGGGTAAAGGGTAGAGATGTTTCCGATCTCCCAGGTCAACATATGTGCAGACCTGCTTGTGCCTGAACACTCTTCATGTGCATACACACACAGAAGAACAAATATGCACACAAATGTGCCTGTAATCCATGCCAGTGTTCAGTGGGTTATGGAAACAAGAACATACATAGCATGCACACCACCAAAAACGTAGTATGGCTGAATACATGGCGGGGTAAATAAACAGAAGGGTCATACACATGAAATGTTACATATCTGTCTGAGTGTTTATGTGTGAGTGCCTGAAATCTGATTGAATGACACAGGAAATGAATTATGAGTGCCCAGTGGCAGTCGACAGTTGGCTCTACTCAGGTAGGCAGCCTGTGCAAATGAACCTGTGTTTGTAAAGCGCTTAGAGCTTAGTCTGCAACCAAGGATAGGTGCTGTATAAGTATCCATATCAATCAATCAAAATTGCGTGTCATATATCCTTCCAGAAAACTGGAAGGGGTCAAGCTGGAATTCCCTTCACCCTGGCCCCTAAGTTGGACTCCATGGCAGGAGGGTAAGGGAGGGATGAATCATAAAAACTTCTGAAAACATGGCTTCCAAACCAACAATCCCCCCAAAAGTGGCAAAGAGGAGGAGATGTGGAGTGATGGCCTAGAGGTAATGTGTTCGCCTAGGAAGCGAGAGAATCAGAGCACGCTAGTTTGAATCACAGTTCAGCTGCTGATATTTTCTCCCCCTCCAGTAGACCTTGAGTGTGGTCTGGATGCTAGTCATTCAGATGAGACGAGAAGCAGAGGTGCCATGTGCAGCATGCACTTAGCGCACGTAAAAGAATCCACGGCAACAAAAGGGTTGTTCCTGGCAAAATTCTGTAGAAGAATCCACTTCGATAAGAAAAACAAATAAAACTGCACACAGGAAAAAATGCAAAACAGTGGGTGGCGCTCTCAGTGTAGCGACGCATTCTCCCTGGGGAGAATTTCATACAGAGAAATTTGTTGTGACAAAAAACGAGAAATGTGAATACCAAATACGAGAACAGGAACGGAGAGCGACTCCAACTCTGATTCAGAGGTTCGAGAGTCATCTTGGTTTTGGCCATCGTGGCTGGTGGTGGAGGGAGCTGATTCTGACAAGCCCTTGTCGGCTCTCAGCCCTTTCACCATCGAGAAAGAATTTCAGTGTCTGGCCGGAACCATGAAATCTATTAAATGACTGAGAAATGGTTCTTGTCAAATGCTTGTCCAGGAAGCAATCTCAACTTATGCTGAAGGCTGACACTTTTGTTGATCTGGCGGTGAAGGTCTCCCATTTCAAAGGGCTTAATTGCTCAAAGGGGGTAATTAGATGCCCTGATCTGAATGGAGTCTTTAAGGCTGAGACCAAGGAGCTGTCTTCTCAAGGGGTCACTGACGTCTGCAGGGTGATGATATGTAAGGGGTTGGACAGAGTCCCGACCAACACTTTCTTCCTCACCTTCTGTTGTTCAAGCATTCCCAAAGACATCAGAGTTGGCTACCTGCAGATGAGCGTGTCCTTGTATGTGCCGTCCCCTCTCTGGTGCTTCAAGTGCCAGAAATTCAGGCACGTGCGAGACCGCTGCAAAGAGGAAGAGGCGCATGGTACCTGCTCAAAGGCGGTTCATCAGGGCGAATGCAACAGTCCATCCCTTTGTATCAACTGCGGATGCTAACCCCGCCTCCTTCTAAAGACTGCCCCACTTGGAAAAAAGGGTAAGAGATCCAGAAGGTTAAGACGGAGAAGAAGATTCCATTTTTTAAAGCAATAAAAATCATGGAGGCTACTTTGCCAAAGGTGGGGCCTGCCTATGCAGCAGTAGTACATCCTTAGATGGTTAATGTTGCAGTCCAGACAGCGTCCACAGGGATGCAGACAGAAGCACCAGTTAGGGCGGTCAGGTCGTCTGCCTGGAGTGGAGGTGCTGTATCCACCCCTTCCCATCCTGCACAGCAGTCCTCAGGGGCTGCAGGGCAGGGGGAGAAAAGCCTCGGGTGGATGTATGGTATCTGCCTATCATCCCCCCCTCTCGTCCCACCTCTCGTCAGCTGGCTCCTCGGGAATATCTGTTGTTTTAATGCTAACTTTGAAGAACTCAAGTTCCTTTATCATTCTTTTAAACCTTCAGTGCTGGCACTGCAATTTTTAAACATGCTCAACCTAAGGAAGAGGGATTGATGGGAGGCGTCGCTTTGTTTTTACATAACTCTTTTTTATAGTACCGTTTCTTGAAACACACCTTTACAGGCAGTGGCAGCCAGAGTCACGTTAAATAAAACTATCACTGTCTGTTCAGCTCCTGTCCCAGTTCTGAGGCAGTACCTCATAAGCCTTGTCAACCAGCTTCCACGACCTTTTTTGCTGTTTGACGACTTTAACGACCACTCCCCACTCTGGGGTAGTGAGGTGACATCAGCCCGAGGTCTTCTCTTAAAAAAAATCCCATTCAGACATGGACCTATGTTCTCTTAACGACAAATCACCCACTTACCTCCATGTTTCTAATGGGAAGCTCTTGTGTCTAGATTTTTCAGTGTGCGATCCATTGTATGTCCTAGACTATGAGTGGAAAGTGCATGATCATGTCATGTCATCCTCCCTTCCACAGATGTGGAAGGTGACTTTGTGCCTGACCACCTGAGCTATGACAAAGCAAACTGGGGAATTTTTACTTCCAAAATAAGAGTGGAGCTGGAGGAAGAAAGAGTCCTGCAAAGCGAAAATCCTGCTGGCACTCTCACATGGATAATCCCAGAATGTGCCAAAGCAGCACTCCCATCATCCATCTCCAAGCCTCAGATGCCAGAGATGCTCTGGTTCAATGCAGAAAGTAGGGATGCCTGGAAGTCTTGGAAAAGAGCGCAACGACATGTCTTTTGGAGACTGGAGGCAGACAGCATTTGAACCCTTCAGCAGCTTAGGGCAAAAGCAAGATATGTTTTTAAAAGAGTAAGTGACAATCCTGGAGAGATTTTTGCTCTTCGAACATACCCAAGAAGAAATTGTGGAAAGTTTTAAAGAAAATCAAAGGGAAAAACATTTGTCCAACCTTACACCATCTGAAGCTCTTAGACGCTTTGATGACAGAAGAAAGCAGTTGCCAATTTGCTGGCTTCCACTATTGAATCAAACTCTGCATCTGCCCATAAATGGGCCCTGTTCCTCAAAACCAAAAGCCTGAAAGAAAGAACACCCTGCAACTTTTTATCTGACAACACTGAAAACTATAACCTTCCATTTACTCTGAACAAATTTAAACCTGCCCTTCAAACCTATACCGATTCCTCTGAACAAATTTAAACTTGCCCTTCAAACCTGTACCGATTCCTCTCCTGGATTGGACAAGATTTAATACAAGCTTTTAAAACATCTTCCTGAAACCTGTCTGGAAACTATACTTAAGTTTACAATCGTATCTGGACCACAGGCTTTTTTCCATCTTCTTGGCGGAAAGCCCTCATAATGCCTATACCAAAACCAGGAAAAGACCTCTCTAACCGTTCAAACTACCACCCAATTGCACTGACCAGCTGCATTTGTAAACTAATGGAGATGGTCAACAGTAGACTGATGTGGAAACTAGAGACTCATGGCCTTCTGGTGAAAGAGCAGTGCGGTTCTCGAGCATTGGTCTACTATTGACCATCTGGTCCATCTGGAAACCACAGTACAAAACGCTTTTGTCAACAAACAGCATGTGATGGCCATATTTTTTTCATTTTTAGAAAGCCTGTGATACCACCTGGAAATTTAGCATCCTCTGTGATCTTTACAACCTCGGTTTCCGAGGACACCTCCCCCAGTTTATCCACAATTTCTTGCAAGACCAAAAGTTCCAGTTGAGGATCAGCACTACTCTGTCCAATTTTCATGAGCAGGAGCTGGGTGTTCCACAATCAGCATCAAGATTAATGACATCGTCCAGTCGGTCCAGAAGGGATCAGACAGCTCTGTTTGTGGATGATTTTGCCCTCTACATAACTGGTAGCACGTACGCCAGCTTCCAGCAACAGCTCCAGCTCTGCGTACATGAAATTCAGCATTGGGTAGAGGAGAACGGTTTCACCTTTTATTCACGAAAACTCATTGTATCCACTTTCATAGCTTCTGCCAATTCTTTCTGGACCCTTAAATCCGTCTGGAAAAATCCACCATCTGGGTGGTCAAAGAAGCCAGGTTTCTGGGGGTCATTTTTGATCAGAAGCTGAATTTCCTCAGTCACCTTAAACAGCTGAAAGCCTTCTGCCAAAAAGCTGTGAACATCATCCAAGTCGTGGCACACACGGACTGGGACGCTGATAAAAAACACTTTTGCACCTCTACAGAGCCCTGGTCCGGTCCAAACTGGACCACGTGTGTGTGCTCTATGGCTCAGCCAGACTGTCTTACCTGACACTGCTGGACCCTATACACCACCAAGGGCTCCATCTCAGCTTAGGCACGTTCTGCACAGCTTGTGCACAAAAACACAGAAATCAAACTGCCTCTTTCCAGTCGCAGTCCCTCTACTATTCGAAACTGTTCTCTGAACCGAAAAACCCTGCCTATGATAGTGTCTTCAACAAATCCTTCAGTAAGAAATTTGAAGACAACCTGAACTGCATCTCTCCACTTGGACTCTGTATTCAGCCACACATGGAAAATCCTGATCTGGATGTCGGTAGCATCTCAGATGTTTCTTTGTTCCCTGACAGCCCACCGTAGACCTTTAAAACACCTGAAGTATGATTCGACCTGGCCTCATACTGTAAAGACTCCACCAGTTCACTGGCCCACAAACTTACTTTTCTGAACTCTGCCACAAATTTCCCACCTTTCACTAATGTCAGAAAATCTTCATGATGGTTTGAAGTTGGAGAAGGGTGTCGCTGCATCTGTGCTCTGTTCTGCCTTTTCTGACCATCCCTCAAGAAAACACGTTCTGTCTGACAACTCAGTTTACGCTGCAGAACTGACCGCACTGGTCCTCACATTAAAAATGGTTCTCCATTCAAAAGACAAGAGCTTTATGATCTTTTCAGACTCCTTGTCAGCCCTGGAGGCCATTGCCTGCAGGAATCTGACACATGCAAAACTACTGGAATTTTATGAAACTTTTGCACTTTTAAAAAAGAAAGGGTATGACGTTGTTTTGGCCTGGATTCCTGGCCATGTTGGCATTCATGGTAATGAAAGGGCAGACCAGCTGGCCAAGAACGCTGTAAAAGAAAATTTATTGAGATCCTACGTACCATACACAGACATGAAGCATAAGGTGAACACTTACGTTAAGGATCTTTGGCAAGAGGAATGGAACACCCAGACAGACAGCAAGCTGTTCCAAATTCATCCAGACCTAAAAGAGACCCTCCCATCAGTTGTGAAGAATTGAAAGGAGTCTGTGCTGTGCAGACAGCGCATGGGGCACACTTCTTTATCATTCCCAATTGTTAAAGGGGGAGGAGGCCCCACTGTCAGGATGTGTTGTGTGTGTGACTGTAAATAGACTATTACAAATGAAAAATAATGTGTCAGGGATGTGTGTGCTCTGGTATTGTCATCCACACATACACATGCACAGACAATAATAACAAAAACACAAGAGTGCAAGTCTCAATTTCTTATTGAAGCATAAGAAAATTCACTCAACCATTGTTATTACCATTAAAAATGATGATGATGATTCTTGTTATTACTATTCTTCTTTTTCTTCTTATAATTATTATTAACAGTGTTTATATGATAGGTGCAGGTTCTGTAAACAATGTTCCCAACATATAAAAAAACAAACAATTAAAATCAGCAGACAGGGAGCCTGTTGTGAAAAAACAAGAGTGTTGACACAGGCCTGAATCATATACTATTATATAAGTCACACAGGAGGTCACTGATAAGAGCCACTGATACACGATGATAGAAGGAAGGTCACATCTTGATGTGGTCCCGGCTGTTTGGCAACGTTTAGTTTTCACAGCATTCTCCATCTAGGCGGTTGATCGATTTGAGACTGCACCCGTTCCAAGGAACCATCTGGTGCATAAATAAATGTCATTTAAGTCAAAGAATCACAGGTGCACTCTCACTCACTGTTTCCACAACATACGGAAGTCCCACAACTGTCTACTGATTCATTATTAATTAGCTTTCAATAACAAAATATATTCTGGACCTTAATGCACCTTCACATTCAAATTGTAACAATCACAAGCAGGACAGAAGAAAAAAAATCACAGCAGTTGGTGACTTAATATATGTTTTGTTTAACAGATCTAATGGCAAATCATGATAGTCAAATATAGACTCAAGTGAAATAAAGAAGAAAAGTTTACATTAAGTTAGAAATTATACACATAAAAATTGAACCAACAACAAACCCTTTAGGGCCTGAGATTCCATGCAGGGTCCTGTAAAATGTTATGCCATAAAAAGATAAATCAATTAAAATAATGCTATCCAACTTCACAGGAGCAACAGCACAAGCTTCGTTCAGTTAATTTATTTATTTATTTTTTTCAACATTTTTTATTCAGACAAAGGTTTACAGATACAGAATTTATATGTTTTGTGCATTAGAAAGTATAGGGTAAGCATATAATTAAGTTCTAAGTACTGACAAATCTATAACAGCAAAACAATATATGTTCAATGTCAAAGTTCCAAGGTAGCATTGAAAAGCTTAATCTTGTATCAAACAGTTATAAAGTGCCCATTTTTCCACAAACTTGTTATATTCCATAGTTATGTTAAAGGCATACTTGTCTATTTCATATGCCTGTTTGAGGTCTTTTTTAAACATTTGTAATGTTGGTTTTACTTTGTTGATTCTACATTTGTATATATAGAATTTAGCTATCAATAAGATATATGAGAAACATTCATCAGTTTTCATTTTGTTGTGTCCAAAAAGCACCAGTGTGTCGTTCAGGTTAAGTCTATCACAATGTAAACACTTTTCTTTTAAATATCTCACAAACTCCTTCCAAAAATGTTGTACATGGTTACATTCCCATAATTAATGCAGAATTGTATCTCTTTCTTCCTTACAAAAATTACACATATTATGTGGGAGTATTCCCATCTTCATCAAAACCGAATTTGTCACAAGAATATGGTAATTAATTTTCATCTGGAACCATTTCAACCTTATTTCATGGATTTTTTTTGTATTGAAAAAAAGGTTTTTCCAATCAAGCTTCTTTTCAAAAATCAAGTCCCAATTTTTACAGGCATTTGGCTTTTCTGGTTTTCCAATTATTATTTCGTAGAAACATTTCGTTCCTCTTGGGGCCTTTATCAGTGCAGTGTATGCTTTATTAAAGCTGATTCCATTGTGATCATTGTTTTCAAATGTTATGTTTTTTTCTCTTAAAAAACTTTTAACTGAATTAACACAACCGAAGAATTCTAACATTGGGACTCGATTTTCAATTTTATCTTGGATTTCTTGAATATTGAAAAAATGTCCATTCCCTTTCACAGTGTCTCTCACATAATAAACATATTTTCTGACCCATTCTTCAAAATACAAGACTTTACCATCAATCTTAAATTTGTTATTGAAAAACAAAGGTTCCATCAGGATATCTTGTTCAACATGTATATCAGTTTTGTCATAAAATTCTGTGTAGCTACGAAACACATCTTTCCAAAAGGGGTTTATTATACGTCTTCCAACTGTAAGAACTACTGGGCCATATTCTTGTAACATTTCAACTTCTGGACATTCTTTTGATAATATAATTTTCCATTTTGGACGATACGACATATTATAGCATTTTTTCAACCATGTGAGTTTTAAAGCTTTTATAAATGATAGAATATGTGGAATATTTATACCTCCGTTTTGTACACTGTGCACTGCCACTGATCTTTTAACTTTGTCCTTCTTTTATCCCATACAAAATTAAAACACATTTTTTGCAATTCTTGAATACTGTTATCTGGTGGATTTGGAAGCATAATCCATAAGTAAATTAATTTTGACAAGATAATCGACCTAAGGACAGCTACTCTTCCTAGAGGTGTAATTGGTCTTTTTATCCACACGTTAAACAGTTTTTTTGTTTCATTGAGCTTATCAGTTATATTTAAATCTATTATATTACTTAAATCGTTAGTAAACCAGAGCCCAAGGATTTTAAACTGTGGTGGATTCCAATTCATTTTCAAATTTGATAAGTAAACTGTATCACAATTACGCTTATTTCCCAGCCATACATTGCATGTTTTTTCGTGATTTAAATTGAGTCCTGAGACTATTTCAAAATCTTCTAGTTCTTTGTACAGTTCTCCATATGATTTTTTGTCACCTTCTAAAAAATAAGACATATCATCAGCAAACTGGCTAATCTTAAATTCTACCTCTGATATCTTAATACCTTTTATGTTTGTATTTTGACGAATTTTGCAAGCCATTATTTCTGCGCACAAAATAAACAAATAGGGCGAGAGTGGGTCTCCCTGTCTACAGCCTCGTTCAATCTGTATACTTGTAGATACTTTACCATTAACTACTGTTGAGGATTTCATATTGGTGTAGAACGCTTTTACCCATCTACGAATATCCTCACCAAAACCCAAATGTTTTAAAACTTTATGCATATATTTCCAACTGACTGAATCAAAAGCCTTTTCAAAGTCTATTGAAACTAATAGTCCTGGTAGATTTTTTCCTTCAAGTAGTAGATTATATCATAAATAAGCCTTAGATTATCTCCTATATATCTGCCAGATACAAAACCCGTTTGATCTTCATTAATAAGTTTATCCAGGACTGTTTTCATTCTATTTGCGATGCAGGTAGAGCCAATTTTATAAGTTAGTTTAACAGTGATATTGGACGCCAGTTTTTAAGATATTCTCTGGGTTTATCTCCTTTTGGTAGGCAGATTATGATACCTTCTCTCTGTGTAATGGACATCTCTTTTTTCTCAAACCCTTCATTTAAAGATCGTACAACAATACCACTATCTGTTTCCAGAAAAATTTGAAGAAATCAACTGTCATTCCATCTGTTCCTGGGCTTTTACCATTTTTCATATTTTTTAGTGCTAGTGATGCCTCTTTCAAAGTTAATTTACCTTCTATCGAGTTGGCTTCTGTCTCTGTTAGTTTAGGCGAATTATTAGTGTACTTTTCTAACTTAATATCTTTTACTTCCTGCTCCTCATATAATTTGTTGTAATACTCTTTCGTTTCTTGCATCATATCTTCTATCTTACCTAAATTTCTACCATTCTTAGATACTAGTTTAAACATTTGTTTGCTAACATAATGTCTCTTTTCAAGGTTACAAAAATATTTTGATACCTTTTCTCCTTCCGCTGCCCATCTAGCTTTGCTTCTTAACAATATTCCTTGTATTTTAGTTTTTCTTAGTGTAATTAAACTATTCTTCTTCTCTTGTATTTGCTGTAAATCTTCCTCTGATTTACAGCTTTTACTTTCTAAGCTCGTAATTTCTTCTTCAAGTTGCTTTTCTGTTTGTGTGTCCTTTTTCTTCTTTCTGGAACTGTACTCTATTGATTTTTTCCTTATTTCCATTATCAAGGTATCTAAGAATAACTGATCCGATATGGTAAATTGTAAATGTTCTATGGGAATATTACATATTTCTGATCTATTATATACTAGTGCAGCATACTGTTCTTTTATGTTTTCAATTGTATTATTTATCATATCTACATATTCTTTCTCTTTTAAAAGTGATGAGTTGAATTTCCAAAAATTCTTTGACCGAGTATCTTTTCTAAACTCAAACTTTATTGAAATAAAAGAATGATCACTCCTATAACCGAACAAAATGTCTACATCTTTTACATTAGCTAGTGAATTTTCGGAAATTAAGAAAAAGTCTAATCTAGCTTGCTGCAGTGGATTTAGTCTTCTCCATGTAAATCTAAGTATTTCTGGATTTATTTCCCGCCATATATCTACCAGTTCTAGATCACCTGTCAATTCAGTAACTTCTGTTTGTGCCTTAGGATTGTTAACATGTTTGTAATTACTGTAATCTAATGGTGGATTCAAAACTAGATTCCAGTCCCCTCCAATTACTATTATTTCGGATTCCATTTCTTTAATCTTATTACTTAATTCTACATAAAACTGAGGATTATCCCTATTCGGACCATAAATATTTACCAGTGTGATATCTCTTTCCATAGTTTGAATTGATATTATCAGATAGTTCCCATGAACATCCTTAATTATATTTTTTACTTTGAAATCAAAATTATTATTAAACAGAATTGCTACGCCTCTTGATTGTGATGTATATGATGCAAAAAAGCATTCATATCCCCATTCAGCTCTTATCTGTCTCTCTTGTTTACTTACAAAGTGGGTATCTTGCAAGAAATATATTGACATATTTTTTTGTCTAAGAAACTGAAAGACATCACGTCTTTTTTGAAAGTCACCTAGGCCCTGAACATTAGCTGAAATTATTGAAAGACTAGACATTAATTATAGTCTGAAGATTTCATATCTACCCCTCTGTACATGATCTGATAAACCCTGTCTGTTTTTATCAAAATCGAACATAAAAATAAAAAAAGAAAAGAATGGTTCAAAATCAAACATAAAAATAAACAAAGAACAGAATGATTATTACACGTATATAATGTTCCACGGAAAATACACATACATATAAAACAAAAACAAAACAATACAGCAATAACACGGAGTACTGAAAGAAAAAAAAAGAAAAACAATCAAAAAGGCTGATAATCTGGACTTTCGCTCTCGAGCAAAAAGTGCAGTCCATAATTTTAAACAATATTCTTTTAAAGCATGGACAGGAGCTTACCAAAAAAAAAAAAAAAAAGGAACATATATAAATAGATAGATAAATAAAATTTAAAAATAAATAAATAAATAAAAGGGGTTTGCGTGTATGTTTGTGTGTGGGGTGTGGGGGACAGGGGGTGGGTAGGGATGCGAAAGGGAGATGTGTGTGTGTGTAGGTGTGGGCGTGCAGGAAACCGAAACAGGTTCCATCAAACTGTCCGTAATCCATCCAGCTGGGCACAAAACACATGTTCACTGTTCATCCCGTGCCACACAAGGCGGACCTGGGACGTACAGGTTCACACATTTCCAACTGTTGACATGCCTCAGACCTTGACCTTCAGGCAAAACTCACGTGGGGGGGGCGAGGTGGGGGGTCTGGGGGGGGGGGAACTTCATGCACAATTTTTTTTTTCTTTTTTCTTTTCTTTTCCCCTTACCTTCTTTTTTTTTTCATCATCTAAACACATCAACCTGTCATTAAAAAAATTAAAAAAAACAACAAAAAACGCATGGATGCGTGCGTGTGTGTGTATGTGTGTGTGTGTGTGTGTGCGCGCGCGAGCAAGTGAGGAATTGTGTATGGGTGGATGTGCTTGGGTGAATGAGTGCGTGCGTGCGTTTTACAAATATCTGGGGGAAAAAAAGAAAAAACAACAACAAAACCACCACCACCATATTACTTTTATCATACATTTCAAAAACAGCAAATGAAACCATTTCCTGTAGGGAGGAGCAGCCCGGAGGTCTGTTCTGCATTTCAAATCATACTGCATCCCTCCCCAATCAAATACACACACATCAAAGAAAGAAAAATCGAAACACCTCGTTCAGTTAATTTGTCATGGGGAAATTCCATTGCTCGACTGCACATAATGAATGAAATGTTGATTAGAATATTATATTTACCTGCTTACAGCAGCATAACAGTCTCCAGTTGTTTCAGCATTCTTAAGTGCACAAGGTTGATTTTCAGATTCTACAAACCATGTGGAGTAATGTTCAGCGAAAAAGAATTCTGCTGCAGCGATTTTCACTTTTAGCATATTAGATATATATATATATATATATATATATATATAGATATACATATATATATAGAGATATATATATATAACAATAGAAAAAAAGGAAAACAACAGAACAGTTTCTCACATGCCCGACCGGTTTCGACCACTGGTCTTCATCAAGGGCGTTTACTGGTATGTCAAAATGCAACACACACACCAACAAAGAAAACAAAAAGGTTAACAAAGCTCATGAAAAAAACTCATGTAAAAACTGCATCCAGGGCATGCAGCATGAAAAGAAAAGAACAGTGTGAAGTGTTGCTTGGGGAATAGGAAGAGAGGCCAGTGAGTAAAGTAGTCAGAGAGGACGAGAGAGAGGTCGAGAAAAAATAGATGGGCAGATAATAGGAGGGGGAAAAAGAAAGAGAGACAGAGAGGGAGGGGGTCAGGGAGGGAGAAGGGACTGTGAGAGAGGAGGAGAGAGAGGGAAAGACAGAGACAGACAGCAAGAGAGGGGGGGGAAGAAATAAGGAGAGAGGGGAGGGACAGACGGACAGATGGCTGACAATGAGAGAGAGAGAGGGAGGGAGGGAGAGAGAGAGAGAGGATGAAGAGACGAAGAGAGAGGGGGGAGAGAGAGGGGGGAGAAAGAGGGAGAGGGAGAGACAGGCGGAGAGAAGGCAGACTGACAGAGAGAGAGAGAGAGTCCTCTATCGTTGTCCTCACCACCCCACAAACACCCCACAAACGCAACCACAGGGACCTCCTTATGGCTATTAGTCCCGAATGTTCAGCCTGTAAGGTGCCACTGTTTTCAGTCTGTCCATCCACTTTTTTTCCCTGGTTTGTCTGACTGTGTGTGAATTTCCGTGAATATGTTCTATGATGATACATTTCATGTTAGTGATTGTGTGGTTGGATTGGTTGAAGTGGCGTGTGACTAGGGTGCCCGTGTTCTGTTTGATGTGATTGCGGTGTAAGTAGAATCTTGTCTTGAGAGTGTTCTTTGTTTCTCCTATATATTGTGCTTGCTTGCATTTATCACAGAACAGTAGGTAAATGATGTTGCTGCTGTCGCACGTTACGTGTTGTTGGATTTTGAATGTTTCGTGTGTAGTGTCACTAGTGAATGTGTCTGTTTCCTGCATGTGATCTTTGCAAATGACGCACCTTTTGTGGCACTTATAGCATCCTGGGGCTTCTTGGTCAGGAGTGGGCAATCTGGTAGGCATCAGCAGGGAGCGGAGGCTCCTACAGTTGTGCTCCCCCACCACAGGAGCAGTAGGAGATGCCTGGCGCATGCGAGCACTTGTGTTGAGAACTGAATCCTGCAGTTCAGCCAGCCACTGACGCAGGGGTGGGTTAAGGGGGTGGTGGGAGACGACAAAAGGAGTTCTGTCCAAACTGTTTTTTGTCTTGTAGCGCAGTGCCTCCCGTCTGGGGATCAGTCTGGCCTTTTCCTTTGCTTCCCTCACTTGTCGGGGATGATGTCCACGTCTTGTGAACCATGCCTCCATGGTCCTGGCTCTCTCCCGGAAGCAGTCATCGTCAGAGCACAGGCGTCGTAGGCGTAGAAATTCTCCCTGTGGTAAGTTGCGGATAACGTGCCTGGGGTGGCAGGATGTGGCGGGCAGATATGCATGGGTATCTGTCGGTTTGGAGAAGAAGTCTGTGCTCAGGAAACCCCCCTGGAGCTTGATGAGAATGTCCAAGAAGGGGATGTTGGTGTCTGAGGTGGAGGCGGTGAATTTGATGGTGGGGTGGACTGTGTTGATGAATTGGAGGAACTGTTGAAGTTTTTCTTCACTGTCTGTCCACAGGAGGAAAATGTCGTCGATAAATCTTTTCCAGTACTGAGAGGGGAACTTGACTGGGCTGTCCTGGAGGATCCTCTCCTCGAGTCTCCCCATGAAAAGATTTGTGGCCGAGGGGGCCATGGGCGTTCCCATATATATATATATATTAATTTAGGTAGCCTAATAACTTGTGATGGGAGCACTGGCTCTGTGGTGGTCTGGCATTTGTGTCTTGCAGTAGCTGAATTTGTGTGTGTGTGTGTGTGTGAGAGAGAAACTCAGACAGGATGTGGGGCAGGGGAATGGGGAGAGCATGCGTGTAGTGCCCTTGTATTCTGTGAAATTTAGGTGTGGAGTAGCTGCAGATTGACACTGTAAATACCCCACTCTGTTCATGAAGCCAGTATTGAGTCTTGAGAACTGGACTTGTCAAGAGTCTGAGTGTCTATTGTGTATGTTACACCCTATGTAACATCCCATATTGCATATTGTCCCCCCCTTTCAGTAGGTCACCCAGGAGACGTTTCAGTTTCCTAAAATGTCCCCCAGGGGAAGTTGTGGGACATCTTCCCTGTGCTGTTTTGGTTCCCCCTCCAGACCTCACCAAAGCACCCATCCCAAAACGTCCCCCTAAATTTGTTTTGTTTTGTTTTTGCTTGCTCGCGCGCGCGTGTGTGTGTGTGTGTGTGTTGAAATGGTGAGGAGGAAAACAGATGCTGGAGATTAGGAGAAAACAGATTTGGGGGGTGGGGGGGGGGATTATTTATTACACCCTGTCAAGATAAAAAGCACACAAATAACAATGTGAGTCTGTGTTATAACCCGGTGTTAGGTGTGTGTGATAAACTTTCACATTGTCATTTTCTCTGGTATTATTTTGCCGGATGACACCAAATTTGAAAAATTTAGTTCTTTCCATTCATTCTGATTATGATGACAATGCACCTCTGGTATGAGCACACACACACAAAAAAGAAGCCAGAATGTTTGCACCAAAAAATTACTGTTACATTTATTTACAAAATCAAATAGGAACATTGTTTGCCTAGTGTGGAAGTTACATTGATGAATGCATCTCTTTGGTGCAGCTTAAGGAAAATTTTCGCTCTTTTAAAAAAAAAATTTAATTAAAAAAAAAAAATTTTACGATGGGAATTAATTGATTTTTAAAACTGATTTCTTATCTCTCCCATCTAAAACTTTACATTAATTTTTTTTAATTATGACTCAATACATAGACAGGCTTTTGTGTTTTTCACTCACTGTGAAGGTCTTTCACGAAGTACATTTGCCCAAGTAGTCTTTTCAGGAAAATACAACAATTGATAGCTTACAACTCTTTACGATAATGAGCACGTGCGTGGCTTAGGAGGATGCCATGTTGTTTCCTTCAGCATCTCCATTTCAAAATACAGCATTCAAGCGATGATTGACAATAGCATATAATAATAATTGAAAGGAGGCGAAGAAGGCCACCAAATGTTTATTCAGAGATAGATTTGTGCATGTCTCATCACTTACTGGATTATGTCCCATATGACCACAAAAAAATCAAAATTTCTTCTTCTTCTTTGTTCATGGGCTGCAACTCCCACATTCACTGTACACGGGTGGGCTTTTATGTGTAGGACCGTTTTTACCATGCCATGTAGGCAGCCATACTCCGTTTTCGGGGGTCAAAATATCTTAATTGCACAGTTGTCAGTTGAGGGAAAAGGAAATCCCAACCAGTTATCTCCCTTGTGCAGTGGCACCATGAATTTTGTAACTTCTCATATATATATATATAAGCCCTTTTCACCTCATAGGACACTTTTTGACTCACTTGTGCAAAGTGACACTAACTACATTATCGATGTGTTTATTTCAAAGTGGATACTGAATTAACTAGAAATAGTAGAATGAACATAAAAGAGAAATTAAATGGACCGTGTTGTAGTTTCCAAGTGTAACAAAGCCGATTGAACACAGCTCTCTGCAGTGATAACGCTGTTTAAATCATGTTATTTGGGTATATCTGGGAAAAGTACAACGGTACACCAGTGCACAGATCAGGAAAAAGCAGCTACATGTTATGATGTGCCTGAGGCGATGGCAGCGTCTCCTTTACCACAAGCTTACAACAACAACAACAAAATCTTAAATAATGGAGATACATCAAAATAACATGATTTAAACAGTGTTATCACCTCCAATACAGTAATCAATTTTGAGCGCTAAAAAAAAAAAAGTTTGAATATTATTTTTGGTTGTCAGATGGCAGATGTGTTTTAGCTTTGTGTTAGTCTACTTGTTTCCAACCCTAGTGTGCTTGGTTCAGTCCTACTCTGATGCCGTTTTTTTTCTTTTCTTTCTTTTTTCCAAGCTTAATATAACTTTTTTTTTCAGTCTCTCTTTCTGTTCTTTTTTTTACCCTCATGATTCCTTTATTAGATAAAAGTATGTATCACAAGTGAGTCTTGAAGGCCTTGCCATGTTATGTATTGTCATTTTTGGTCAAAACATATTGGATGAATTTGGGTGGTTTTTCTTAGCAAGAGTGCATTGCTACAGTGCAGCGCCATCCTTTCTTCTGTCTTCAAGTTTGATATCTAAGTGCATTTTTCTACATAATTTTGCCAGGGACAATCTGTCTTTGCTGTAGTTTGCACTAAGTGCATGCTGTGTATGTTGTTTTATTGTCTTATCCAGAAGACCACCACCCAAACCACCACTTAAGGTCTTGAATAGATGGGGGTACTCAAAATCCTGGTCCATATAAGAATCCAACACATGGACACTGGCTTCTTAGTTGCATCACCACTAATCCACCATGTATTACACCTTAAACTGTTAGCTGATCAATAAAGTAATTATGAGTAATTACATAAATATATGATTTTCATGTCTTCTTCTTTCTTTCTTTTTTTTCTTTTTTTTTTTTTTTTTTTTTTTTACTGTGTATGAGGTGAAGGGAGGAGTTTCAGGAGAGGGAGTAAGTCAGGTTTGAGGAAGGAGGTACAAAGAAACACCACTACACCACCTGATGTGTGTGTATGTTTCATTTTCTTCTTCTGTTTGCAGTCTTGGTGTAATTCTTGACCAATCTCTTTCCTTACAACTGTCACTGGTCCCGAAACCAGGTTTGGTTGTGTGGGTGCTGCACTGCAGAATGCATCACCAAAATTCTCCATTCTGGTGATCGTGGGATAGGGCCTGAGTTTTTGCATAGCTCCTCTCTCTTTTAAGTGTTTTGTTCTTGGGCATGTCATGGGCATGTCAAATCTAGCAGAGCCCATCCCTCTCCGGATCAGATTTTCTTGTTGGGTTCACTCTCTCTGGATTACATGGTTACCTGTAGCATAGGAGAGAGAACCTCTGACCTGACCAGATTCCTTACAACAGCACACTTCTTACATCTGTAAAGTTGCCTAATTGGAATTGTATAGGATCAGCTTTATCTGTCACTATCTTCTGATGAATCTAAAACACTTGTGCTCTTTTTTCCTTTTTTTTCCTTTCTGTAATTCTCTTTTGGCTGGCTTTCCCAGAAATCTGTTAAACTTCAACGAATCTGGATTAACACTGCCAGACTCATTTGTAGAGCTTCTGAATTCGACCATGTTTCTTCTCACCTTCAGTCTCAACACTCGTTGCCTGTTTTTGATCGAATAGATTACAAGCTGTCCACTCTTTTTCTACAGTCAGTGGCTGTGGGTCAGAGAATCATCTGAATTCCATATTTATACTCCATCTCACCATCTCTGCTCTTCCTCTGGTACTAGACTTCTCAGGTTACCACACATCAGAACTAAGACCTACAGACAAAGAGGGTTTTTTTCTGTTGAAGCCCCAAAGACATGGAACAGACTCCCTGAGAACCTCTGACACTCAGGCTCATTTACTTTTTTAAACCTAGCCTCAAAACTTCTGTCTTCTTTCAACAATAAGTTTTCATGTGTTATGTCCATCCAAACAGTATATACTCCTATATCTGCACCTGTACAATACTGGAAACATCCAGTAAAATAATGGGCCCCTCAGCTTTAGTTATAACTTCCTTTGCATGTGTTTGTGGAATTTTTCATTTCAGTGGGTTTGGCAACATACTTGTTCATCAAAATAAAATATTTTTCATCAGCAATTATGTTTGCCTGATTTTTAAAACAATTTGTCTGTGGTTGTGGCAAAAATGGTGCCAAAAAGTGGGACATGACTTGGGTTTTAACTTTTACGACAACCTAACTTTATCAAAGCAAGCAATATTGAATTAAGTGTATTCTGCTGGTGAATGTAACAGTTATCCCGCTGACAGCAAGTTATAGCAAAACACTATGCAGCAGAATGATTTTGATGCATCCAAAAATACAGTGTTTGTGTGTTTCGTTAGTTTCCACTGACACCACCCACATTGCATTCTGTCCTTCAACACGGAATTGCTTCAACTGAATTAAAATTAGTCCAGAACGCATCTCTGGGGATAGATCTAGCACACAATTCACTTTTTGGAAACTGGAGCCGAATACAAGTTCCGCTGAAGTTGTTTCAAGTACGGTATGTTCCGCTTCCACATGTGACGCACAGAACACATCCTTCTAGCTCAGTGATATATCAGCATGGCTGTGTTCGGCACTCCAGATCGAAGGTGTATGGGAACAACAATAACGTGAACATGACAGAAACCACATGGCCCTTGCAGGCTAAAACACCAGCTACACATTGGCTGAATCGTCTCCATCCGATGCTATGAAACGTATAGCACATCTGCGCAAATTTTCCACGTTTCTGCCTGTGGTGTATGGTCTCTACATGTGGCAAGCAAACAAAGGAAATAATACAATTTTGTTTTTGTTATTTATTACAATAGCTGTGTTTTACTGGACAAAAAGTTTTTGCAAGACAAGGACTAGGTTGGGTACTTCTGTTTTTCCCTAATTTCAGACACTGATGACACAAACCATTGACAAAACATGAGTGCCATATTTTCAGTGTGTTATAAGTGCACCAAGGTGTGAAAATGCAGCCAAGGATGGAATCCCAGCAAAGAATAGATTAACTCGTTTTCTTCAATGTTTATTCAAGCAACCTGATATTTAACTGATTGAAAGGATGGATTAAATATAAGTTTGTGCATTGCCACTTGCATGTATCACTGTGTGACATCCAGCAAATCAAAATGTATTATTCAAGAAATTCTGGAGTCCAGCCAACTTGAGTAAACCGCTTAAAATCCAGCAAACTTATTGGAGTCACTTACAGAAGGAAACAGGCCTGCACTTTCAAGTTCTAAATATTATTAACAGTGTTTAAAAACAACTTTTAGTGAAAACTCGTTGAAATCTAATAAATTTCATGAATCAACAGCATCCAAGTGTCAAAAAAGTGATTTATTCCAATGTTGCTTGATCGTAATAAGATTATCCAATACTTGGATTCCACGTAATGCACACAACATATCTCAATTACATAAACATGACTATACCCAAGTCCTAATCATCATCATGGAAAGAAAGTTCTTAATACCTGAACTTTATAAAACAAATCAAGATATGTCCATGTCACAGCTTTTCCACACTATGTGGAAAATTGTTGAGCCCCAATGTTGTGAGATATGGTTTCCACCCACACAGGAGCTTATATTCAAAACATGAATAAGTTTTTTTGTCTCATGTTTGATATAAGACACATCACCTTAAGTGTCTCTGTTGATGACAGCAAGCTTTGCATGAGGCTATGTTATTTTCTTTAAAAAGCAGTGCCATGTCACTTTGGTCTGCATTTTGCTGATTTTTATTGGTCGGTTTAGATATCCCTGTTCCTTTTCGATTTTTCATTCAAGGCGTATATGAACTCTTCAAGGATGTGTTATGCATTGCTTTTACATTACTTTTGATTTTTCACCCTCATGTCCCAACAGTGTTTCCAGTGTTGTACATGCGCACATATATATGGTATGCTTGACTATGTATACATGCATATGCAAGTGTTCACATACATGTATGTATGTGCAAATGCGTGTGTGTGATGAGGGTGACAGGTAGTATATATGTATGTTTAAATGTATGTTTGTATGTATGTATGCATTGTGTTTATGTGTGTATAGTTTACTAAGTACATTTTGGTGTGTAGATGCACCTTTGATGAAATGAGTTTGCTGTACACTGTATCCTGGTTGGTGTTGCAGATCCCTACATTCCAGAAAGACTGAGTGACTTCAGCTGGGCAGCCATGACCTTTGGGCTTCTCTTTGTCTATCACTTTATCCCCCTTCAGCTGCTGGCCATTGTGAGTTGTAGTAGTGATGGAACAGACTAGGAAATTTAGATTAAAATTTGCGTTAGGTCCAAATGTGAGTAACAAAACCATTCTTTTTACAATAAAATAGAATGAATTATACTGCATGTTGAAGAATGTCTGAATCTTCTGCTGCATCGTCTGTGTTGTCCGCCATGTCTCGCATCCGTAGAGCAGAATTGACTTCACATTGGAGTTGAAGATGCGGAGTTTGGTTTTCATACTGATTGCTCCAGATGCCCAGATGTTCTTGAACATGATGAAAGCTGTTCTTGCCTTGTCGATTTTGGCTGTGACGTCTCGGTCCGTGCCTCCCTGTCGGTCAACCACGCTTCCCAAGTAGATGAAAGACTCCACCTCCCTGATGGGCTCTCCACCGACTGTGACTGGTGTGTTGGCAGTGTTGTTGATCTTCATCAGCTCGGTCTTCTTCTTTTTGATCTTGAGCCCTGTCCTGGCTGACGTGGTCTCCAGGCGAGTGGTCTTCTCCTGCATCTGGCTGTGGTTGTGTGACAGGAGCGCCAGGTCGTCAGCGAAGTCGAGGTCGTCCGGCTGTGTCCAGACTCTCCACTGTATACCGTTGCTCCTGCCTGTTGTAGTGGTCTTCATGATCCAGTCGATGACCAGGAGGAAGAGGAATGGTGACAGCAGGCACCCCTGGTGAACTCCGGTCTTCACCTCAAAACTTTCGGACAGCTGGCCTGCGTGGGCAATCCTGCAGCTCATGTCCTGGTAGGTGCACCGGATGAGGGAGATGATCTTCTCTGGGACTCCGTAGTGCCTCAGCAGCTTCCACAGCGTCTCTCTGTCCACACTGTTGAAGGCCTTCTCATAATCTATGAAGTTGATGTAGAGGGGGGAGTTCCACTCCAGCGACTGCTCCACAATGTTGCGCAGGTTGGCGATCTGGTCGGCACAGGATTTGTTCCGCCGGAAGCCTGCCTGCTGGTCTCGGAGCTTGGGGTCGACGGCCTCTTTCATCCTTTCCAGTAGAACCCTGTTGAGAACCTTGCCTGGCGTTAACAGGAGCATGATCCCTCGGTAGTTGCTGCAGTCCCTGAGGTCTCCTTTCTTCGGCAGCTTGATGATGATTCCTTCTTTCCACTGGACCGGTACCTCGTCCTTCTCCCAGATCTTGCTGAAGAGGCTGTATAGCATGTTGACAGCTGTTCCCATGTCTGCTTTGATGGCTTCTGCTGGTATCTCGTCCGGCCCTGCAGCCTTCCCATTTCTCAGAGTCATGATGGCCTTCTTGATCTCTGTCTTTGAGGGTTTGTCGCAGCTGATGGGCAGTTCTGTCTCTGCAGGTGGAATGTCTGGTGGTATATCAGGGGCGGGGTGGTTCAGCAGCTCCCTGAAGTGTTCTGCCCATCGTTTCAGCTGTTCCTCGGTTGTTGTCAGTGGGTTCCCGTTCTTATCCTTCACTGGCTTGTCTGTCTGCTGGAACTTGCCCGTCAGCTTCTTGGTCACCAGGTACAGGTCCTTCAGGTTCCCTTGTCCAGCTGCTGCCTCTGCTTGACTGGCCAGGTCGTCGATGTAGTCCCTCTTGTCCTTCTTGATGCTCCTCTTTACATCTCTGTCTGCTGCTGTGTACTCTTCCTGTGCCTTTGCCTTAGTTGCTCTTGTTCTGCTCGTGTTCAGCAAAGTTTTCTTCTCTTTTCTTGTTTCCAGCTTGTGGATGGTGTCGGCAGAGATCCATTCCTTGTGCTGAGTTTTCTTCTTGCCAAGGACCTCTTCACATGTGTCGTGCCAGAGCTTCTTGCTGTGTTCCCACTGTGTCCATCTCACCATCTTCTATCAGCTCTTGTAGTGGCTGGAACCTGTTGGAAAGGCTGATCTGGAATGCTGCTTGTGTGTCCTTGTTTCTGAGCAGTCCAACATTGTACCTTGTCCGTGTGTTGTTGGCATTGGTGAATCTCTTGATGTGAAGTCTCATTGTTGTCGTAAGAAGGTGGTGGTCTGATGACACATCGGCTCCTCTCATCACTCGTACATCCTGCCATGATCTCCTGAACTTGCGGCTAATGCAGATGTGGTCGATCTGGTTCTCCGTTACGTGGTTCGGGGATCTCCAAGTGGCCTTGTGGATGCGCTTGTGTGGGAAGATACTTCCTCCTCCCAGCTGGTTCAGGGTGCACAGGTCTGCAAAGCGCTCACCATTCTCATTCATCTGTTCCAGTCCGTGTGTCCCCATGGTGTCCTCGTAGCCGGTGTTGTCCCTTCTGATCTTGGCGTTGAAATCTCCCATCAGTTATGTCTTTGGCTCCTCTTCTGTCTATCACTGTCTGTAGTTGTTGGTAGAAGTCATCTTTCTTCTCTTCTTCCGCATCATTGGTGGGAGCATAGCACTGGATGATGTTCAGCCTGATGTCATTCTTCTTGGTTGTAAACTTGGCTGTGACGATGCGGGAGTTGACAGGTTCCCAGCCGATGAGTGCCCTCTGTGCCTCCGGTGCCAGCATCAGGGCCACACCCTCAGTGTGGGGGGCTGCATCCTCTGTGTGTCCTGAATACAGCAGTTGCTCTCCAGATGAAAGTCTCATCTGTCCTGACTGTAGCCACCTTGTCTCACTCAATCCTAGCACTCTGATCTTGTAATTTTTCATCTCTCTTGCTACTTGGATGGTTCTTTCTGCTTCATCCATGGTCCTGATGTTCCATGTGGCTACTCGCATTGTTGTCCTGGGTGTCAGAAGGGGAGTCAGCCTTGCAGCTTCCTTTCGACTTTCACTGCACTGCGTCACAAGTCTCCAGGACGGAGACCCTTCCTTGCCCAGGTGAATATTTTGGTTCTTTGTTGTCGATGCTTCTGTAACTGGTATTTTTTACAGGCAGGGTAGTTAACCCTACGCAAACCCCTTTATCCTCCGGGCAAGGTGGTCCTGCCTTAGTCACCTCTTATGACATGCATGGCAGGGCAGTGGGTCTATTCTATCAGTGCCCAACCCACAGGGCAAAGTGGGCAGTTAGAAAGGAATAAATTGCAGTAGTCCAGTTTTGATAATACAAAAGCACAGGCAAGGGTTTTTGCTGCTTCAGTGGTTAAGTATCTATGGAGAAAACTAATATGTCTTATCTCTACATAGGCAGATTTACAAATATTTGAAATATGCTTGTCCAAGGACATGTGGCCAGAGATGATGTAACCTAAGTTTCTAGCAAAAGGAGCAAACGGTATTTCCGAAATTCCAACTTTGATGAATGTGGGATATGGATCAAGGAGGCATTTCTTGTTTGTCATGATCAGAAGGGCTTCAGTTTTGTCGTCATTCAGTTTTAGTTTATTTCTTGTCATCCAATACTTTCCATCATTGATACATGTCTGAATATTGTCAATGGTAGGTTGTATCTGGCCAGGAGAGCATGAGTCAAGAAGTTTGGTGTCATCAGCAAAGGACTGGCTGGAAACAGAGTGTGATGCTACAAGAGAGGCTAGAGGCTGAGTTTAGAGAATGAAAAGTATAGGTCCAAGAACCGAACCCTGGAGTACACCATGATCAAGCCAAACTGGCTTTGAACACAGGTTATTGTCTAAGACTGACTGGGATCTTTGAGAAAGGTAGGATTCAAACCACGAAAGTGCAATTTCTGAAATGCCATAGAAGGACTGGAGTCGATCCAAAAGAACAGAGTGTCAGTAGTATCAAAGGCAGTAGACAGATCTAAAAGAGTTAGTAACAACACATCCACATGGTCCAGAGCTGTCAAAATGTCGCTTGTTACTTTCAATAAAGCTGTTTCAGTGCTGTGGAAGGGACGGTAGGCAGATGAGTGGGGCATATGAGATTATGGGAATTTAAATAAGAGAGAATTGTTGGAGAACGACTTTCTCAATGATTTTGGACAGAAAAGATAAGTTTCAGACTGGTCTGTTGTTTTTAAGATTGTTTGGATCAAGGCTAGATTTTCAGAAGGGGTTTCACTATTGCAGCTTTAAAGAGAGATAGAAATGTTCCACTTCATAGACTGTCATTTACATTGTGAGTGACAGTGGGGAGGAGTTCATCTAAACATTCTGAAAGTGGAGGTGTCAGCAGAGGATCTAGAGAACAGGTTGTAGGTTTAGATTTTAATATCAGATTTTTCAAATCATACTCAGATACTGGATGAAAGGTAGTAAATTTAGAACTGGTGCGTGAATTTAAATCTGAAGAAATGGAAGTAATATGTAAGTCAGAGTCAAGTTCAGAACGAATGGCTGATACCTTTTGGATGAAAACTGACAGAAAACATCAGGCGGTTGGTTTGGTGGGTATGTGTTCAGCAAAGAACAAGAATTTCTGCGAGGACAAAGTTGATTGCAGATACCAAACAGCTGCAAAGCACTGTTACTGTTGGAAATCCTGAAGGAAGACTTTGAGTAATTTAATTTTGCTTATTGTACATCTCTGATACAGCACGCTTGGCAGCCGCAAGGATCTGCTTATCAGTGATCAAACCTGTCCTCATGGTTTTTCTCTCCGCCCTACGGCGTGCATGCTTTACAGCTGGAAGAACGTCAGCAACCAGTGAGTACCATGGGGAGGACTCCCTAAGGCGCACTATGTGCCCGGACACCGGGGCGTGCTTACCAAGCAATGCACGTAAGGCAGCATCAAGATCATCAGCAGAGGGACACACTGACAGTGAAGGGGACACAGTCACCAGCAAGTCTTGTTTAAAAGTTAAATGATCAATAAAACGTAACCTTCTAACATTTCTGTGCGCAGGGAGTGGAGGGGGGACATGAACGTTAAAATAACAGCTTACAGTGTAATGATCTGAGGTGAGGGAATGAGTCACAGTCACAGAGTGAACAATGTCATCATCAGGTCTGCTCATAACCCAGTCTAAAATATGTTCTCCAGTATGCATGGGCTGGTCAACATACTGTTT
This sequence comes from Babylonia areolata, assembly GCF_041734735.1. Lineage (NCBI taxonomy): Eukaryota > Metazoa > Mollusca > Gastropoda > Neogastropoda > Buccinidae > Babylonia > Babylonia areolata. The sequence goes on along the minus strand of NC_134888.1, from coordinate 10,350,032 downwards.
AAAAGAAAAGGAGTCTGAAATATCAGTCAGTATTGTGGTATTGTGGTCGTCAGGACGGTCAAAATTGAAAATCTGGTGGACTACTATGCCCTATGAACTGTTCACAATAAAACAAATTGCCACTGGCTTGGTCAACTACTGACACAAGACTACAACACCATGTTGCTTGAACACATCGTTTACAACCGCCATCATCAGTTGCTATGTCTCCAAGGGTCTCTCCCTTGGTTCACCACTTCCAGTATATACTTCTGGTGCAACATCGTAGTCGACGGTCGACAATAATTAACAAACTCATCTCTCTTTATAAAAATAAAGAAGATCTACACAGTGATTTTTCCATCTTCAAGTGCTTTCAGCAGCACTGTTGATAAAGCTCCTCTCTTGCAAGGTTCGTAGGGTCCTTTCAAGTCCTTTTAAGTCCTTAGGAATTGGATTTTGGTCAAAAGGCCTTTTAAGTGCTTTGATTCAGCAAGTTGGTCCTTTTAACTCATCAGGAGGTCCTTTTAATTTTTGAAAGGTACTGTTAAGTCCTGTTTTATGAAGAGAAAGAGACTTGAGAACGAAACTGAAACACCTTCGACACCAAAACCGCAAGTTGCAAAGTGCGTTGAAAGATGCCGACGCGATCGTCTGAAACTCAGTACTTACTGTAGGAGGATACAGCCTATAGGCCTAGGCCCTAACAGTAATGCGCCTTCTGCTCGGTGGCAGATGTGAAGCGTGGTACAGTGGCTGTGAGTCACGCCTGCTGCTGCTGCTTTGCTTAGGCCTAGCCTACAGTGACATGAATTGCAAAGACTAAATACGACAGTCAAATGGGATTAGCTGTTCTTCCGTTTATGAGAGGTAAGTGTCTGCTGTTCTGCATGTCAAATAGATTGGGGTGTACTGTAAAGTCATGTCGACAAAGGTCCTTTTAAACTGATTTGAGGTCCTTATAAAGTCCTTTAAAGGTCCTTTTTTGGCTTCATGCCCACCACCTGGGAACCCTGTCTTGGTGAGACAGTCTGCCAATTGCCTCTGAGTGTCAGACCACTTCACTTCTTTCACAATGCCTTTCTCCATCAAGTCTTTGATCCCACTGATTTCTAGCCTCAGACGTTTTTCTGTTACTTGTTTTGTTGACTTAAGAGCATCATGTAGAGACTTGTAGTCGGTCATACAGACGAGAGGTAAACCCTCTGTGGTTGCTTTTCCTGTTGTGATCTCCATGAACAATGTAGCAATAAATACTGCTTCATCAATTCCTTCTGCCATCGCCAGCGTCTCTCCAGCCAGTGTGCTTCTGACCATTCTGTGAAGCTTCTTTGAATTCCAGCAAATAGGAATAATGTTTCCTTCCTCATTCACTAAGAAGATGATGTATCCACCTTGAGTTCCTGCATCACTCAGATTTCCAAAGGAAGCATCAGTGTATACTATCAGTTTCAACAGTCCAGATCCCAAATGATGAAACTTCAACTCCACCACATGTTCTGACTTGATCCTTTTGATGACTTTATTTGCTTCTTTTCCATCTTTGATGTTTGAAGCAAGCTGACAAGCATCAAATGACACATCAGGACGACTTTGTCGAGATGTCCATAGAATCTGCCCAACTTTTGATCTGTAAGCCTGTTTCTCATCTGCTGTCAAGTCATTCTGTTTTTGTTGTGTTCTTTTCTTTTCAATGGGGATCGGCTCCAAGGTGTCTCCATACTTGGTTTGCTGTTGAGATACTGTGTTTTCATCAGATGACAGTTCCAAGCCAGTGTACTGGAAAGCTCTGTTGTTTTCTTTTCCAACCTTGAATGTTTCTCTGATTTCATTGACAACAGTCTTTACAAAGTGTTTCTTTCCACCCCAGATGAAGTCGTCTACATAGCATGCTTAGATGCCTTCAACTTCATTTCCTTTCATCCAGAAGAAGACGGCTGGGTTGACTTTTGATACTCTTCCTCCGAGTTTTTGCAGGACATCTTTCACTCTTTTGTACCATTGCAAAGAAGCATCATTCAGTCTGTATATGCATTTTTGCAGATGCCACAACTTTCCTCTGCTGTTTGCTTCTTTTGGGGGTCTCACAAAAATGTCTCTGTCCATTTCTTTTCCTTGTAGAAAGGCTGTTTTGATGGCCATAGAACATGGAGTCCACTTTCTTTGTGCAAAGACAGAGAGGATCACTTTCATTGTTTCACTTGTGCAAGTGGGTGAATCCTTCTGCATTTCTTCATTTCCAATTTTTTCAAATCCTCTTGCTACTAGCCTAGCTTTTGGGATGACTCCTTCTTTCGACTCCTTGGGTGTTCAAATCCATTGAAACACATTTCTGTCCAGTATCTTTCACTTCATTGTAGACATGATTCCTTTTCCAGCTCTCCAATCCTCCAATTCTTTTTGTTTTGCTTCATCAAAACAAACCCCTTCTAACATCATCACATTGTCATTTTGATCTGAACACGCTACTGATTCAGGCTCTGCAGATGATACAACTAGTGTTTACTTTGGTCAAGTCAACTGACATCCTTTCTCCTTCATATTTTTCTGGTTCTGTGCACTGGATATTAAACCAGTTTCTGTTTCCCTGCTCAATTTGCCAGCTTTGTTCAGTATTTTTTCAGAAATCCTTTTTCTGTCATCCATATGCTCATATGAAATCATCTGGCCAGGTTTGAGTTTACCGGTACCCAGTCAACTTTGCTTTCCTTCATCTGTCTCAGTTTCTGATTCTGTATCAAAATCTGATGTTGTTTCAGCACAAGTGTTCTTTTTGCATTTTTCTTCTTCATGACAAGATTTCGTACAGTGACTACTGTTCTTTGTTTTGTTTCTTCTTGGTCACATGTAGTGGTCTGAGAGTGAGATTCGTGTTCAACTACTGGAGCTGTTTTCTCTTGTTTTGTGTCTTCTTTTACTCTTTGCAGCTGACATTGATGAACACGGACTAGAGTCCCCCTACGATGAACAAAGGTCACACTACCATCTTGTCCGATAACAGTTCCTGGTCCCTTCCACTCTTCACCATCTGATCGTTTGTAGTAGATTTTGTCGCCCATCTGATAGATGTCAGATGATTGTGTTTGTTTTCTCAAAGCTCTTCTGATTCTTTCTGAATTTTCAGCTTCTGTGAATGCCTTTCTAGCCACATGTAGACATGTGATGTGTTCTCCAACTGTTTTGCTTCTTGTGGTGCCTTCCAAAGCAGGTAGCTTATCTGTGAGAACAGATAGAAGGTTTGGATTTCTTCCGTAGACCACTTGGTATGGACTGAAACCATGTGTGTTCACCATGCTGTCCTTTGCTACCAATGCCCAGCACAAAGCTGTTTCCCAGTCAAGATCTTTCTTGTCTGTCATGATCTTCATCAACATGTTTGAGAGTGTTTGATTTGTCGTTCTACCACACCATTGCTCCATGGGCTGTGCACTGGTGTCGTCTTCACTTCAGTGTTGCAGTTTTCACACGTCTTGAAAATCTCCATTGTTGAATTCCCTTCCATTGTCACTGATGACTGTTTTTGGTGGGCCATGTACTGCATTCCAGTACTTCATGAAGTTCTGTACAATAACAGATGACTCTTTGCTTTTGATGATTGTAGCTGCACTGAATTTGCGAAAGAACAGCGCGGTTTCCGTAAGCATCGATCTACCGTTGACCATCTGGTTCGTCTGGAAACCACTGTAAGAAATGCCTTTGTAAACAAACAGCATGTGGTGGCCATATTTTTTGACTTGGAGAAAGCTTACGATACCACCTGGAAATTTGGAATCCTCTCGGACCTGCACATGCTCGGCTTCCGAGGATACCTGCCTCAGTTCATCCACAACTTTTTGCAAGACAGACAATTCCAGGTGAGGGTCGGCACCACCCTGTCCGACATTCACGAGCAGTAGCTGGGTGTCCCGCAAGGGAGCATTCTGTCGCTGGCTCTCTTCAGCATCAAAATTAATGACATCGTTCAATCCGTTCAGAAGGGATCGGACAGCTTGCTGTTCGTGGACGATTTCGCCTTGTATGCAACTGGCAGCACATATGCCAGCATCCAGCGACGGCTTCAGCTCTGCATCAACAAAATCCAGTGTTGGGCAGAGGAGAATGGCTTCACCTTTTCATCCTCCAAAACTGAATGTATTCATTTTCATAATTTTCACCAGTTCTATCCGGACCCTGAAATCCGTCTGGGAAAATCCACCATCCCGGCGGTCAAGGAAGCCAAATTTTTAGGGGTCGTCTTTGATCAGAAGCTGAACTTCCTCAGCCATATCAAACAGCTGAAAATATCTTGCCAAAAAGCCCTGAACATCATGCGAGTTGTAGCACACACGGGCTGGGGTGCTGATAAGAGAACTCTCTTGCACCTCAACAGAGCTCTGGTCTGGTCCAAACTGGATTACGGAAGTGTAGTATATGGCTCGGCCAAACCGTCTTACCTGAAACTGTTGGACCCTGTACACCACCAAGGGCTCCGTCTCAGCTTAGGTGCTTTCCGCACCACCCCTGTGGACAGCCTGTACGCAGAGGCGGGGGAACCGCCTCTCTCCAACTGCAGACTGAAGCTGACCCTAAATCATTATTTGAAATTGTTTTCTGAACCTACAAACCCTGCTTACGATGCTGTATTCAACAACCCTTTCGATAAGAAATTTAACTCACTCTACCCTCAGTCAGAATGGCCGGGTTTCCCTCTCAAATCACACTATTTTAAGCAGTTTTTAAAAAATCATAAAAAATCAACCACTCACCCTACAAACATAAAACGTATACCAGTGGACAGATATAACAATGAATTTACTAAAAATGCTTACCTTAAGTGAAGGAACCACAGGGTTTTGATGATATAGGTAATCCAATATGATACACATTGGCAGGAAAACAAAAAAAATTTTTGAACACAGGTAATCCACTTCTTCATGCTCTGAATCCTCCTACACTGGTTCAGTCACACTCCTGTACTCTTGGTTTGATGTGCTTATGATACTATATATGCATGCTGCATAAAAAAAGAGATTTGATGAGAATATATTGGAAAAAAACAACACAAAAAACTGATTGCTGCTTGCAGTCTTGAAAAACACACTGGAAAACATTTGCAGGACTGTACACTCATTGGAAAAAAACACCACACAAACACTCTTTTTTACACAATGCACACACTGTACTGACTGTAGACACTTCAGTGACACTGTTACTTGCTGAAGTCTTGTTTGGTGTGGTAGATTTCAAAGCAGGGCACAGCACATAGGGCTTTCTGGCACTGTCGACATTGAAACTTGGTGCGCTGCACCCTGTTCTTCAGGTACTCTCTGGTGGCTCCTCTTGCCTTCTCCTTGGCATAGCACACAACACAGTGCCTGTAGCCTGTGTTCTCCATGAAGTGTTGGCGCTTGCAGTCAAGGCGGTTGACTTCCTCGTTGACCCCAACTGGAAGACTGGCGAGGTCGTAGCATACTGATATGGCAAATTGTTCCAGTGTCAGCGGTTTTTCCCCCAGACTCCTCTGCAGCTTGTTGTACAGGCAGTGAGACTGGATCATTGTGAGGGTCAAAAGGTGGAAGGCCAGCTTCTTCCACCATTTGATGGTCTTCCGGTGCATTGGCATGTATGAGATCATCTGGTCACTGCGGTCAACACCAGCCATATTGCCAATGTAGTCAACAACAGCCATGGGTTTTCTTTTGTGTTCTGACCGTGATCTCACTGCAATCATTTCAGGGATGTGCTGAGTGGTTATCATATGCACATCCCTCTTGTCCTTCCACCTAATGACCATCACTTGATTCAGTCTCCTGTAGTCCATCTGGCCGCGGGCGAAGGCTCCAGTCACCAAATCCTTTGGCATGCCCACCCGGTTAGCCCGCACAGTGCCTACACATCCAGTGTTGACAGCAGTGAGACTGTGGGCCAAGGTGGGTGAGCAATAGTAATTGTCCACATAAAGGACATAGCCGCAGTCTTGCAGTTGGTCGAGGAGCCTGAAGACAACATCGTGGGGGCGGTTGCCGAGACCCGGCTTGTGGCAGTACACCTCAAGGTTCCACACATACCCCGAGGAGCTCTCACACAGCTCATACAGCTTGATGCCCCACTTGACCGGCTTGTCCTTCATGTAGACCCGGAAAGATGACCGGCATCTCCAGGGGCAAAGGGCCTCGTCGATGCAAATATTCTGCTCCAGGATGTACAGTCTTGAAGAGCTGAAACATGGAAACAGCTTTTACTATTGTGGACAATCACAATATGTATGATACAGCAAACCATCACCACTACTTCAGCTAATACTACCACTATCTACTAACATTTGCTATCATTTGAACTGATAATATTTAACAAGTGGGGAAGAATAAATAATAACACACACACACACACACACACATTCACACACACACACAAGCATGCACACACACACAGACACACACACATTCAAAACAAACACACAAAAAAGAAAATAACTTACATGCACAAGGTGGTCAATCAATGGTCTCAGCTTGTGGAGTGGATCATGGTCAGGATGGTTTCGCTCCAGGAATGTCGAGTTGTCGTTCAGGTGGAAGAACGACAGGATGGCTCTGAACCTGTCGCGTTTCAACAGCTTGGAGGCAAATCCAGTCTTCACAACTGGTTTAGGGTACCAGTAGTCCACTATTCTTGGTTTCTTTACTATCCCCATGTGGATGAGGATAGCCAGAAATTTTCTAATTTCATCCAGTGTCACAGGCTTCCAGGTGTTGAACTGTGACCGTGGGGAAAGTTCTTCTCTTTGCTGTAGCTGCTGGATATTTTTTGCAGCATAACGGTTTGTCTCTGTTTTCATGTGTTTTAGCATACTTTTATCAATGAAGAGACTGTAAAAATCAATTGGTTTGCAGTCCTCCCAAGGCGGCAATTTGAGGGGGCCCTGAAATCCTGGTGTCAAACCGAAGGGTGGGTTGAGTGGAAAATTGGCCAAATTTCTACTCCAGTCATACATATAATCTGGATCTATATGATCATCAAACAGATTGTCCTGATCTATTTCCATCTCCTCGGGATCTTCTCCATTAGTTGGAGAATCAGCCGCTGCAGCAGGCGCACGTGTTGGTGTCGAGTTTCGCTGACCAGTCATTCCGCTTTCATCATCGTCAGTGTCCGCCACTTCATCATCGTTTTCGTCAGGAATAAAGTCAGAATCAGAGTCCGAAATTTCGTCACCTGCATCATCGAACATTCCAACAACAGCATCTTCGTCATCAGACCCGGTTTCATGAATCAGTTCGAGTGCTTGAGCCATTCTTATGTTCCGCACGAACCGGTTTTGATGTGGAGTCGCCATGTTGAAAACCAACTGGTGGTGAGCGTGAGGGTGGTTCACTTTACAAACAAAGAAAACTGCAATAGAACGAACGAACAACGGTCTAAGGGAAGGAACTCGCAAGAAAAGTGTCTGAGCTATCTGCAAACTGTGAGTTATCGCCCTTAAAGTAAGATCGGTAACGTTAAAAAAGTATCAGAACCTGTTGTAACAATGCGTCTGACAGGCTTTCAAGTGAGCGGAATAGTGTCGGAAACCGGCGGCCGACCAGATGCTGTTGAGTTAAAGACAACCCAAACTGCATCCCTCCTCTTGGACTCCGCATTCAGCCGCACTTAGAAAATGCCGATCTGGATGTCGGTGGCATCTCAGATTTCTCCAAGTTCCCCGACAGCCCTCTGTGGACCTTTAGAACACCTGAGGTCCGATTCGATCTGGCCTCGTACCGTAAGGACTCCACCAGTTCTCTGGCCTACAGAACTTTCTTTTCGGAACTCTGCCACAAATTTCCCACTTTTCAAAGAATCTTCACTGACGGTTCCAAGTCAGAGGACGGAGTTGCTGCATCTGCGTTCTGTCCCGCCTTTCCTGACCGGCCCTCAACGGAACACATCCTGTCTGACAGCTTGGTGTACACTGCGGAACTGACCGCACTGGTTCTGGCGGTAAAAATGGTTCTCTCTTTTCCGACTCCTTGTCAGCCCTGGAGGCGATCGCCTGCAGGAATATCACTCATCCCAAACTGCTGGAATTTTATGAAGCTTTTACTCTCGCAACGAAGAAAGGATACGAGGTTGTGTTGGCCTGGGTTCCTGGACATGTTGGCATTCGTGGTAACAAAAGGGTGGACCTTCTGGCCAGGAACGCTGTAAAGAAAGAATTATCCAGATCCTTTGTACCATACACAGACATGAAGCGGAAGGTGAACACTTATGTTAAGGATCTTTGGCAAGAGGAGTGGAACACCCAGACGGACAACAAGTCCTTCCAGATCCGTCCAGACCTAAAAGAGACCCTCCCTTCGGGGGTGAAGAACAGAAAGGAGGAGTCTGTGCTGTGCAGACTGCGTGCGGGGCACACTTTTTTTTACTCATTCTTACTTGTTGAAGGGGGAAGAGGCCCCTCGATGTATTCCCTGTGATGAGCCTCTCACCGTGAAACACGTGCTCCTTGACTGTTGGGATCTGCATTGACGTTAGACACAGACATTACACGGCGGTTTCTTTGAAGATTTTGTTTCATGATGTCCCTCCGTGGGCGCTGATGGACTTCTTAAAAGAAGTGAACATTTTTAACCAGATTTGAAGGTTTTAAACTATGGAAGTTTTTTTAAACTTTGGAGTGGAAAGTTTGAAGTAGTGACTTGTTTTAATTGTTCGTTTTTTTTTATCCTTGTAGTAATTATTAACGCGGCAATAGCCTTGAGATGGCCTTAGTGGTCGGCGAGGCTCTAAGCACCATAATTTCATTTCAATTCATTTGGCTCTACATGTTATTAGTTTAACAAAATACTCAATTTCCATATCAACTTTAAAACTATAAAACTAGAATGAACATAAAAGAGAAACTGAATCGACCATGTCAACCGGGTGTAACTGAACTTGTACATCTATCTAGATCCGGAGAAAACGGTTAAATGTTGCAGTGTGACTGCAGCGATAGGCACTAGGCACGATAGGCACTAGGCACGTCTCCTTTACCGCGGACTTAAAAAGAATTTTTAATTGCCCTTAAAGATATTTTGAATGCCCAAGATACACCAGAATAATATGATTTAAACAGCGTTCTCACTGCGAATACTGCAATCGATTTATCGCCCTTTAAAAAAGCATGTTTAAATGTTATATTTTTGAACGTCTGCTAAGGAGCCACGACAGTGTAATGGGTAAGACAGTTTCTTCTCACCCGAACACGTGTGGTTCGAATCTGCCGTTAGGACTTTTTTTTTCTTTTTTCTTTTTCTTTTAACCCGAAGCTTTATAATAACAAATGCAGAACACCTTTTAACGATTAGATTTAAAAAAAATTTTTTTTTTAAGTGTATCACAAGTGAGTCTTGAAGGCTTTGCCTCTCTTGTCTTTTTTTTTTTCTTCTTTTTTTTTTCCTCTTCTTTTTTTTGTTTGTTTCTTTTTTTAGCAGATGTGGTGTAGCGTATATGGATCAGAGATGTGCACCATCTGTGCTACATATCCTGTGTCAGTCATGGATTGCATCAGTCATCCATCAACATGATGAAGCAAAAGTATTGATGGATAAAGATACGGGAGAGAGAATGGACAGAACTTGCGTGAGAGATCAGATGCCCAGTATTAGATTGTCCTATATGACAGTACTGTACTATGTTTTCATACCTATAGTCCATTTTACATGTATACTGCATCCTGAAAGTGATGTGATATTTTGTGATTGTGGTAGATCTGAGATCAAATTACTTGTGAGTTGTGTCTTATCGATTTTTGCAGTGCATTTGAAGATAGAGTAGTGCAGTGCATGAAAATTTTGAACTGTTTAGTGCTGTAAGTAATATGATAGTAGTGTGATAAAGAAAGGGCACATTACACTAATAATAATATCATTTTGTATCATACCATGCACTGAGCATAAGCACATCATGAAAATAGAAAAATGCATTTTCAGTGGAATGAAATAAGATACACTGCATCAGAAAACAATTGAACACTAAGTTAGTTGTAAAACAAGTCAGGTAACATACAGTGCAACACAGCAGCAACTGTAAAGCTATTGGAAACCACATGGTGCTCAAGGATTAAGTGTGATTGTGTATTTGCCAGATAGTGAGTGTATGATCTTTTCTGTTCAGGCAACTCAGGTAAACCTGAACAACATGCTGTGCCCAGCTGTGTCGGATCCTTTCCACGGGCCATTTTACCGTCTGTTTGCCATAGCCCACCAGACCCTCCTTATCCCCAGCTTGGGCAAAATCTACGCAGCTCTGGTGCGCCGACTGGGCTGGTGTCCCTATGAAGAGGAAGCCTCTGTGGCAGAGCTTATCAAGGAGGAGTTGTCAGCCAGAGAGCAGGTCCATGACAAGGTGGCACATGAGTTGGCCTCTGGATCTTCTGACAGCTTTGACAACGCTCTCAGTTGTGGCAGCAGTTCCTCATCGGAGAAGTCTGAGGTGGGAAGGAATTCAGGGGATGGGCTGAGGAGTCGTGAGGTGAATGGTGCTTCCTTGCAGAAGGGGGAGGATAATGCATCCAAATCTACCAGTAATGGCCATCTCAAAGACCACTGACACTGACAGTCTGTTGGGTAGCAAATTGTAACACCCTGGTGGGGGATGGGGTGGGAGGTGGTAAATTTTTCATAGTGATTTTCTTGTGTGTTTTTATGTCAGAAGTCATAATTTACCTGTCTACCAAGTTTAAATTATGGTATAAATGCATGGGGAGGGTAAATATAGGCCATTTTTCCTTCTTTGGGCCCTATATTTAAATGACTTTTGGGGGTATATGTGCTTGAAATGGCACTATATCCACATATTTCATCACACACTTATTTCTTTATGTCTACATAAAGGAATTAGAATGAGCCTTTCCATGAACTGCATTAAAATTGGATTAGTGCCGGAATAGCTTGTCATGTGATCAAATACTTCAGGTGTACTGAAAATGCTTAAATGCCAGCAACCTGGTTACTGGATGATGGATTTCTTTATCAGCATAAGGTAACTGCTGACATAATTAGGCACTGTACTAGAATAGAGGGGAAAACTACAAAATATGCTATTGATATGCAAAATACAAGAGGTTGTTGGTGGTAAGAAAGGAAAGATGGCACTGTTTGGTAGTGCACATGATCACTGATCCTTTCTGTAATTTGATAAGGATGACTAGAGTTCAATTTTGCAGGTAATTCTAAACTGTCTGCTATTTGTGCTGGCCACACCTTCCGTAACTGCCAAAGAGGGGAGGTTTTTTGTCGTTTTTTCCTAACATTGTCTGGATTATTAAACCACAACTGACATGTGAGAAAAGTAATCATGGACAGTAAAACTGACCTAACTATAGTATAAAGCAGATATCGTGGGGGAAAAAAACCATGCTGATATAAGTGGGCATATGGCACATGAATCATTAATGATTATGTTTTGTTTGTCAAATAAAATGTTGTATATTGTGGTGACGCAATCTTTGAAATTATGGAGCTTTGGTCATCTGTATCACTGGGGTACATTTAGCAGGCCATTCATGATAGTATAAGGCTTAGTAATATAATATGAAACTCTACAGATCTAATAGAACACATCACTAATAACAACCTACCATTTTTTTTTATCACACACTTTCATGACAATACAAAGACAGTGCATTTTTTAACCATACCCTGGTATATTCATACGGTAATTCATTTTTAGCAGACATGTATATTTAGATGGCAAAGTGATCAAACTTTTGGGAAAACGTAATGTAAAATTCCCCACTGCCGGAGTAAGGAGAGGTTATGGTCACCTGAAGGTCTATGATAATGTCTGAATCACTATTTGCTCTGTCTGACTTGGTCTATTCTCATATGATCTTAAAGTCAATTATAAATTTTATGACATATCTTACAGTTCTGTGTCAGAATAAGAAACCTGAATTGTTGAATGTATAATCTCTTTTGAGTACCAGTTGCAATTGTCTTAATATTTTCTCATTGTCAACATTTGGCTGGAGATTTTGAAACTGAACAGCTGGGAAAATTCAGGCAAGGAAATATGGATCCAGCAGGGTTGGATGCCTCTCAAGTATTGACTGAGCAGACTGGCAAGTGATGGCAGCATTGCCATGGGCCTTTTGAATCACTGAGGTAAGACTGAGAAGAAGAAATAAGTTATGGACATTTGCTGCCCCCAGCTTTGGAACCAACCAATGTGTTATGAAAAAGGCTTGAGAGATGTAGTTGCAGTGGGGTGGTGGTTTCTTTTTTCCTTGTCAGTTCTTTGGTTGCTGTGTCACAACTTTAGGCTTCCCTGTCTTGTCCTTGCAGAATCACAGATGCATGTCTTTGTTCCATAAATTTTTCTGGGCAAAGGTGGCAGAAGTGAATACAAACATCAGCATGTCATGGGCACTGCTATCTGTGTCGTCTTCTTATTCCATGCCCACATTGGGTTGATATATGTGATTTCTTGCTGTCACATACATAGTGATACACACTTTGTGGTTCAACCAGTACACAGGAGAATGTGTCATCTCTCTTGTTGCCAGTCAAAGATGATTTCAGAAATGAGAGTTTCTTTTCTGAAAAAACTGAGGATGTTTGGGTTTGTATAGTATGTGTATGAGGGTGTATTTTTTGCATTCTATTTGTTCATATTCAGCACATCATGGCGGTTCAGTGTTTGTTTTTTGGTTCCAGTTAACTACCATAAAAATTGGGCTATTGAGCGAATCATTATATCCGCATCCCATAAATTTGGAAAAACATGGGAAAATATTCACACAAAAACTGCAGTGGTTTATAAACCACAAATGTTACACACACACACACACACACACGGTGCAAAAACATCTCAAAATTAGCCACATAAAGTGAGAAACTTGATCGCCTTCAGTTTGAAAGCTGCAGCTGGAGCATTGCGTCATGTTTTCAGGATGATGGAAGTTGTCTGAGCAATGGCAATCAAGTGAATGTTTCGTGTGCATAAAGGCCGTGTGTAAATGTGGAGGGAAAAAATATGAACAGTTAACACTTGCACACTTTTACTGTGAATTTTGAATTCAGGAAGAGTCCAAACGAGTTTTGAAACCTAATGTGAATTTAAAAATAGACCGGAGACTGACAACACTTGATTTGACCTGAATGTGTCATTGGGAAAACCAGCAATATTGGGAAATTCCACAAACAGTCCACATGATTATTTTAGCTGCAGGGGTCATAGGTGGGAAAATGTTGAAGCTAATAGTCCAAATTTTATGGTACATTAAGCATAGCATATTGGTTCATCTTTAGTTGTTCACACACTGAGGCAATATGTTGGTTGGAGCACCTTGTTTGTTCACAGCACAGTGATTTTTCATTCAATTCACCAAGCCAAGTTTACTGCACAGCATTTTTTCAACTGGTTTGTTCACTGCAAATGTTTGCCACGGCATATGCAGTGTGCATTCACAATGGGTCAGGTTTAGGTCCCTGAACAGTGCTTGGTGCTTGTCCAGCATATCAGAAAAGCACCCACAAAAACACCCCAATTCTGGGATTCAGTTTATTTGTGCTGAGAGAGGGTCAAGTGAGAGTGCAAAACTTTTTTTTCCCCATCCACTCCGTCATTTCAGACCTGTGGTTTGGAGATGATTTCAGGAAGATTATAATGCATCTTGTGTTTATGGTGTTTGCATATCGAAGAATGTTTATTTTCTCACTTTGTTCGTTTTTTTATTTTTTTATTTTTTTATTTTTTTTATTTTTTATAAATCAAGTTGATGCTACTTCAGCAAACAATCATTGTTCAGCACATTATGGTTATTCAGCACTTAAAGAGGTTCTGCACACCATGTTAGTCATTTAGTATATAGAATGTGATTGTGATCAGCATCTGTGTTTCTTCAGTACGTACCATGATGCTGTTAGTTGGTACAGAGAGTGTGCTGTTAGTTGGTTTTGAGAGTGTGATCAGCACACTGTATTTCTTCAGTACATACCATGATGCTGTTAGTTGGTATAGACAGTGTGATCAGCTCACTGTTTCTCCGGTACCTACCATGATGCTGTTAGTTGGTACAGAGAGTGTTCTGTTAGTTGGAATAGACAGTGTGATCAGCACACCATTTCTCCAGTACCTAATATTTTGATATTAGTTTGGTTGGTTTCCTATAATTTGTTGTTGTGTCTGTGTAACACACTGTATTTATTCAGCACTGTATGTATTTCTTTTTGAAAATTTTTATTGTTATTTTATTTTACTTAACATTTCTTTATTTGTGTCCAAGATTTTATTTGCTAATGTTGTTCATTCTGAAGTGTTTGTGCTGATGTAAGAATGTTGTGTTGTAGGTGGCAGAAGTGATTGAAATAATCTATGTATACTTCTGTTTGCTGTAGGCAGTGGAAATATATTTTGTGCAATGTTATTTCCAGGACTGTACCAAAAGCCTGCAAGTATATGGTGCAATGTGTTTCTAATGAGTTTGCATATAGATGATGTATTTGTGTGTTTTTTTATAGAGATGATGTATTTCTGTTGTGTTTTTTCCCCATTAATTCTTTGTCCAGAACAATTGCCAGTTTGTTCCAAATTGTTATGTGAAGTTTATATTGCTTTGTATATAACTTGTTCATGATATCAGATTGTACTGGTTTGAAACAAAGGCACGGGTCTGATATTGGAAGTTACTGATATTGATGCATTGACACATGGCAATTTACCTTCGTCCAAATCTGATGATTTAGTTTAGGTGTTCTCTGGCACTAGTAAAGCTGGCTTTTGCCAAGCCTTTATACTACTAACCGCCTTTCCCTTTCAGCACATCTCTCTCCCATTCAATTACTGCACAACGAGGTGTTTGCACAGTGTCTTCTGGTGTGAAACTCGCTATAACAATTGGAATCAGGATTGCATATATATTTGATTAAGGTATTTGTAACTTAAAGTATGTTGTGCAAGCTGAAAAAAAAACTGGTGCCAATACTCAGTTTGTGAATATTGTTCCTAACTTATATTTCAAGGAAGCACCATGGCAGAATCTGTTAGGCATTGGACTTCTGATCCAGTGTTCACCAGTGATCAGGGTTCAACTTCAAGGCCTCCTTTCAGCATGATGTTATGTCCTTGGGAAAGGCACTTAACTCATTTTCCTCACTCCACTAGGCATAAATGGGTACCCGAGAGAGGGTTAAAACCACGGAAGGAGATGATTGGGCCCTGCCTTTCTGTGTTAAGCCCTAGACACAGTGAATATGAATTCACTGCCCCAATAGCTGTAAAAAGGCAGTGGGACCTTCACTTTATTTCAAGTATGTTTGATGTGTGTGGCAGGTTTTTGACTCACTTGTGTAAACAAAGTGAGTCATGTTTTAACCCAGTGTTCGGTTGTCTGTGTGTGTGTGTGTGTGTGTCTGTGTGTCCATGGTAAACTTAACATTGCCATTTCCTCTGCAAATACTTTGTCAGTTGACACCAAATTAGACATAAAAATAGGAGAAATTCAGTTCTTTCCAGTCATCTTGTTTAAAACAATATTGCACCTCTGGGATGGGCACAAAAAAAAAATTTAAATGAAGCCTAATTATATGCAAACTGCATTTACTGTTATATTTATATTTTTTGTATTCTCTGAACTTGGCACTTTTATCTGATATTCTGACAAAACAACAAGAGCAGTCATTATTATCATTTTTTGTTCAAACAGGAACTTCTTTTGCTAAGCATGGAAGTTTTATTTATTTTGCAAACGTTTTGGTGCATTGTAAAAAAGGGAAATTACTCTGTAATTAATGCTAGGGGACTTAATTTGCTTTAAACTGATCTTTCTCATCTTAAACACTACATTTTGAAATTATGCTCAATACATAAAAAGCTTGGATTTTTTTTTAAAGTGTATCACAAGTGAGTCTTGAAGGTCTTGCCTCTCTTGTTTCTCAGTGGTTTCACCAAGCCAGTGAAAATGTCATGCATGCACGCATCTTACAGTGTGAGGCTCATTAATGAGTGTGTAAGAGATACTGACATGCTTGAGAAAGGAAGGTGAGTATTACAGCTGTACAGGTAACCGTTAGCCTGTGGCATGGCATGGTGTGTGTGAGGCAAAGCAGAGGTAAGAAGAGAGAGGAGGGGTGAAAAGGGAAGTGGTTTGGGGTAGAGAAAGAGACACACAGAGATAATGAAGACCTTGCTTTTGTAAATACCACTCACTCTTTGGTTAAGCTGGAAGATGGCTGCTGCACCCCTCTCTTGACAGTCACACACTTTTGGACAAAAGCTCTTCTGGTACTGGTCAAGAAGTGGGGTTGCATTCATCTGAATTCCTCACTCACTGACATATGTACTGCTGATGTTGAAACTAAATGTCAGTCCAAACTGCCATGAACAGGGATGGCTATGGCTGGTCATCACACGCATTTATGAACAGACAAGTGATCTGTTCATGTACACAAGTTTCTCAAATAGACAGGCCAGCAGTAAGGAGAGAGGACACACAGAAGTGAATGTATGCATTGACTGCTTTGGATAGGGTTATTGGAAGCAGCTTACCATACAATTTCAGAAGCTTCACATGTCTCTGATCATTGAAGATCAGACAATGACATGCACATTATTCAATATCTTCTGGTATTGTCATGGTTGTGGAACCAGTTCTTTTGTTCTTTTTTGATGTTACCTTTTTTTGTATTTTTCATTTGTATGACTTGTATGACTGAATGTGTTTTTTCATTTGTATGACTTGTATGACTGAATGTGTTTTTTCATTTGTATGACTGAATGTTGTTTTTTTGACTCACTTGTGTAATACCAAACAAAGTGAGTCTATGTTTTAACCAGGTGTTCGGTTGTCTGTGTGTGTGTGTGTGGTAAACTTTAACATTGCCATTTTCTCGGCAAATACTTTGTCAGTTGACACCAAATTTAGCATAAAAATAGGAGAAATTCAGTTCTTTCCAGTCATCTTGTTTAAAACAATATTGCACCTCTGGGATGGGCACAAAAAAATGATAAAAAAAGAAGCCGAATTATATGCAAACTGAATTTACTGTTATTTTTTTTTTATCCTGTAAACTTGGCACTTTGATCTGATATTCTGACACAACAAGAGCAGTGTTTTTATTAAGCATGAAAGATATATTTCTGGTGCATGTCTTTGGTGCAGATAGTTAAAAAAGGGAAATTAATCTGTAATTAATGCTAGAGGGGTTAATTTGCTTTAAACTGATCTTTCTCATCTTAAAAATTACATTACATTTTGAAATTATACTCAATACATAAAAAGTTTGTGTGTTTTACTCTCAGTGTACAGGGCTTTCACTATGTTCATTCTCCCAAGTGGTCTTTTTCGGAAAATACTAAAATCAACACTATGAGTGGACTTTATAGATCTATTGGCTGAGCCCTGAAGGTCATGGGCAAAAATTAATTGCGTACTATTTGTACATATTCAAAGCATGTGAACATGAAGGCCGTTCAGTCCTATATTCAATCGACAATACACAATAACATGTGATGGAAAGTTGGAGAAGGAGACCGTTAAATATTTATTCAGAGAAAGATTTGTGAACACCTCATCACTTACTGGATTATGCCCCAAACTGCCATAAAAATATCAACAAAATCAGTCGGAATTCACTGTTTAAAATAATAAACCATGAGAGTTAATACCCTTGATGAAACGTAAAAATTTCCAGCCAAGTCTTGACTTTTCTCAAAATTAAATCCTTTTCACTTCATACGGCGTTTAGAAGTACTTGGCTCTACATGTTATTAGTTTAACAGAATACTCAATTTTCATATCAACTTTAAAACTATAAAACTAGAATGAACATAAAAGAGAAATTGAATCGGCTGTGTCATACATTCCTGGCGGATGTAACTAAACTTGTACATCTATCTAGATCCAGAGAAAATGGCCAAATGTTGCAATGTGATTGCACACGTCTCCTTTACCACGGACTTAAAAAGAATTTTTAATTGCCCTTAAAGATTTTTTGAAATGCCCAAGATACACCAGAATATTATGATTTAAATAGCGTTCTCACTGCAGATACTGCAGTCGATTTATTGCCCTTTTAAAAAAAGCATGTTTAAATGTTAAATTTTTTAACGTCAGTGAAGGAGCCACGTTAGTGTATGGGATAAGATAGTTTCTTCTCACCCGAACATGTGGGGTTCAGATCTGCTGTCAGGACTTTTTTTTTCTTTTTTTTTTTAACCCGAAGCTTTATAACAACAAATACAGAACACATTTTAACGATTAGATTTTTTTTTTAAAGTGTATCACAAGTGAGTCTTGAAGGCCTTGCCTCTCTTGTTTAAGGTTGATACTGAGAATTAGCAGAGAGAATGGAGGTGTCATATACTGAGTTCCTGTTATTTTGGATGTCAGAATTTAGCTCCATGAGTTGAAGTTAATCTTTCTTGGGCATTCATAAGATGCTGTTGTGAAGAATAACAATGATAAATTGTTTAATGTGTGCTGGAAAGAGAGAGAGATCAATCACATTGAGTTTGAAAGAACCAAGGTCAAGGGCAGAATGCAAAGGTATTGTCCACCACTGACCCCCAACATAGTGTGATGCAAGGTAATAAACTGATGAGTTGAAGCAACTGAATAAATAGTCCATTACATACCATGAAATTAATGATTATGTAATTCCAGGTCCATAAGCATAGTTGTCAGGTTTCAATGGCTGATGTATTTTTGTCTCCTTTCATCATATCAGCTGTGGCAGTGACCACCCCCTCACTGTTCTGCCTTGTCAGTGGTGTTAAAATCAAGCCCCTCAGCCTGGTTGTCCTGTTACAGTATGTTCTACACCCAGTCTACCTTTGTCATTTCTGTCCACTTGTGAAGTCACCAATGGGCCCTATGTTTGATAAGATTCCATGCTGTGCCCAGTCACACAGCAGTGTGATAGTTGCCAATAGTAACATTTTTTGTACATAGGTACAGTCCTTTGCTTTCCACAGTATCATATTATGAATAATGGCAGTTCTTGGGGTAACACATTTCAACTTAAATTTTGAAATGTCAAGCATAATGAAACAGCCTGCTCACTGACCAGCTGTTGTCCGTACTCGTTGACTGAGAAAAAAGGAAAAACAACAAAAAAAACCCCACCTTTAATACAGTTGGTATTTTACTATGACAACTTCCATTCTCTTTGAACAAAGTGATGAGAAATGCCTACCACCCACACTGAGGCTGTCAATATTTTGTGTGCCAGAAAAAACAAGCACAAGTATACAGAATGACCATTTCTACTGAAGACATCTCCTTACCAGGACCACAGTCTCATATAAGTTCTACAGAATATAGATAAAAAAAAAATTTTTAAGATATTTATTTTAAAAAATAAATAAATAACAGTGTATATAGGAATTAAATGCAAAACTTAACTCACTCCGGATGAAAGGCCCTGATTGGGGCCCTTCTGTTTACAACTGTTTCAGGTGAAGGGCCCCGATAGTTTTTGATTTTTGGAGTGGCACCTAATTTGCATAATGACCTTATGAGCTAAGAAATCTTAACTGACCTTTCCACTCTCCACTGCGACCGGTAAACGCAGTGTGTGGCTGTGCTCGCGAGCATGAGTTATTTTCGTGTGACTGGTTCACATGAACAGTGCATGTCAACAATGGCGTCTGACCCAGTTTTGTCTCAGTCACAAGGCAGATAACAGAATTACATGAAGGGGCCCAGCCCTATCATGGCTGTATAACGATCTGACTTTAATCTGTTTCAAACTTTGTGCTTTCCTGGATTCGCTTACAAGTCATCAGTGTGTGCAAATTTCGGACAAAAAATATGGATACTTTATCATCTCTCTGTATGATAGCATAAAAAGTGAGGAAGTTTTATGTTTTAGCCCCAACTAACTCATTATGTTACTGTTCAGTTTGGAAGTTGTCAGTTCATAAATTCTAACACTTGTTTTTTGGTGATTTTATTTTTTACCCATACAAATGGGTCGTCTGTGGGGAAAGTCAGGGGAGCTGACTGGCAGTACTGAGTTTAAAAAAAAAGGGGGAGAAAAACCAAAGAGACTATTCACCGAAATAGAGGAAAAGATTTGATGGCTCAAACATTACCTCACTTGCCAAGGAACAAGCTGCAAGAAGCTTATGAAGAAAGCAGAAGAGATGTAAATTTCCTGCACACATTTACCCCTAGGCTGCCAATAACTCGTCAGCGTAAGCATGTATGCTTCTTTCATAACTGCCCACCTTCATCAAGTTGAAGATTCTGGCATTTACAAAGGTTCCGGTTTGCTGTTGTGTTGTGGGGTTTGTTTGGGTAGTCAGTGCCTAACTAAGGGGACTGGACAAGGGGCTGGGACCACCCACCTCTTTTTCAGACATCTAGACAGTGTTGGTAGGCCCTACTTTGTAGTGGGTGGGGAGGAATTTGGGAGTTCAGGGGGAAGGGGAGAGGGGGGGGGGAGGTCAGAAGTAGGATTGGAGGCTCTCCGCCGAGGCTGATATTGCCTCAGCGGAAGCTTGTTGTACTCCCTGGTAGTGTGGGGAAAGAAGGAAAATTTCCTGTAGTCCCTGTACCAGGTTTCCGTGGTGTACTGTTGATTGTGGGAGTGCCTGGTGTTGGGCTTCTGAAAAGTTGGTGCTCACGTGGTGTTGATGATTATGTCTCCATGGCGGAACTTGTGCATCGTTATCAGACGGGATCACTTTCGCCGTTCTTCTAGTAGTGACCAACTTAGCTGGTGTAGCATTTCTTCCACGCTAGACGTTTGACGGTAGCGATTTACCACCCAGCAGGCGGCCCTTCTTTGAACTTTCTCTAAGGTCTGTGTGTTGTTTACTCGGTACGGTGTTTACTCGGTACGGATCCCAGATCTGGCAGGCATATTTGAACTGGGGTCGTACTAGGGCCTTAAAAGCGCAGTTTTTGATTGAGGTGGTGCTGGTCTTCAGATTTCGGCGAAGAAAGCCTAAGGTCTTGTTGGCTTTGCTTGCTACGCTGTTGGTGTGTTTTTTCCAGCTGAGGTCGGTGGAGATCGTGACACCGAGGTACTTGGCTTCACTGGAGGATTTTAGTGGTTGATCACGCAGAAGGTACATTGTTTTCCATTTCTTGCCAAAGTGCAGGACTTCACATTTGTCCAGGTGAAATGACATCTTCCATTTCTCTTCCCATTTTGCAAGTTTGTCCAAGTCAGTCTGCAGAGCGTGTTGATCGGCGGCGTTGTTGATTTCCTTGTGGCATGCCGTGTCATCTGCGAATAGCCATGCGGTGGATGACAAGCCCTCTGGTAGGTCGTTGATATACAGCAGGAAGAGGCAGGGGCCTAGCACAGAGCCCTGAGGTACTCCCGACTCTACAGGCGCAAACGTGGACGTAGCATCGTCGACGACAACTGCCTGCCTTCTGTTAGATAGGAAGCTTCAGATCCAGTTGTTAATGTGGCCGGTGATTCCGTAGTGCTGTAGTTTGTAGGTCAGGAGTGAGTGGGACACCTTGTTGAAGGCTTTTGCAAAGTCCATGACTGACATATCAACCTGCTTGCCTTTTTCCTGCACACGTGTTCAGCGCTTGACGTTTAGTTCATCTGAGGAGCGAACTTGACTCTGCATTCAACTCAGGAGGGAAAAGCGCCGCCTAAAAATAACACGCTACCGCCAGAAGGGTTGGAGCTTTAACTTGGAAGAACTGAGAGCACAAAACGCTACGACTTCTCTTTCACGTTGCGCCTCCAGCCATTATCAGCTGTTGGGAGGGAGAAAGACCAGTGTGCTGTTCCGCGCGATGGCAGCGGCCACAGGGAGAAAACAACACCTCTTCGTTAACTTTTGATAACACACTGCTTGTCAACGCAATCGCTTAATAAATAGTATGGTTTGAAAGAGCACAGTCTTAGCTTTAAAACAATAGGAAACTCAAATGTGAACATCCGATTATTTTTCTCAGGATAACTGTTTGAAAAAAGCAGGTATGCTTACCACCAGTTTGGTAACATGCATTTTGACACATTTTTAACACACTGAATCTAATCTCACATATTTCGCTCAACACAGACAATACATTCCATGCACAGCATTACACATCAGCATGCCTCTCACTAACCTGTGTTGATGGCTGGAAATTCTGAAGGAAGCTGTGGCGTGTTAAAGATCACAACTGTTTTGCAGCTTGTACAAGTACTCCACAGGCACACTGATTCAGTCATTCACGCACATTGAAGAAAACCACAGCCACGTGTATGGGGTGTGGATGGCAGTTTGTTCTGGCGGTTTGTAAGAAAAATTTCTGCTGGTTTGTGTGTGTGTGTGTGTGTTAAATCTAGAACTGTTAAAATGGTAGTCTTCATCACACAGTCATTGGCAGAGAATATGTGTGCAAGACAGACAGAGGAATAAGAGGAAAGAAACAAAGAAGTGCAAAAAGAAAGAAAATGTCAGAGAGGGGGGCGAGCAGAGAGATGAAAGAAAAAAAGAGTGAGAAAGAGAAAGAAGAAAACATAAATAAGAGATGAAACAGGAAGAATGGGTGATGAGAGAGATTAATGAAAGTAAGAAGGGCGTGGGAAGAGAAAGGGGTGGGGGTGAAGGGGTGAGAGAAACAGGAAGAACAAATGAAAGAAATAGGAAACAAGAACAAGAAAGATAAACAGAAAGGATGACAGAGAGAGAGAGAGAGAGAATAAACAGAAACAAAGAACAACAGGAGATGGGAGGTGAAAAAGAAACAGTGAAATAAAATAAAATAAAAAAAAGAAGAAAGAACAAGAGAATGAGATGGAAGAAAACAGGATGAAAGAAAGAAAGGGATGAAGGAGAGAAAGAGAAGGAAGGAAACAGCATGAAAGAAAGAGAGGGAAGAAAACAGAAAGAAAGAGAGGGGAGAAAGCAGCACTGACGAAAGAAAGAGAAGGAAACAGAATGAAAGAAAGGAAGGGATGAAGGAGAAAGAGAGGGAAGGAAACAGCACGAAAGAAAGGAAGGGATGAAGGAGAGAAAGAGAGGGAAAGAAACAGCACGAAAGAAAGACAGGGAAGAAAACAGAATGAAAGAAAGGAATGGAAGAAAGAAATGTGAGAGAACAATGTGAAGGAAAACCAAACTCACGGTACTTCTGCTATGAAAAAAACCACACCACCGCCAGTCACAATTGTCACCACAGTTCTCTCAAGTAAATGCTGCTATCTTAAAAAATATTTACCAGCCAAGGAAAGTACTACCACCATCAAAAAGATAAGTGTCCGCTCTTTCCAATGGTGCAAAACATTAATGCCGCAGAAATAGGAGTATGCTCACCAGCCCGCTCAAAAGAGGCGCGCAAATTGCCACGCTTTAATAGAAGACAAAGAAGGGTCAGTGACGGGTTAGCAGGCACAGCAGCTGGTACTTATCAGTGCAGTGTCTGGCACTATCAGGCCTGTTAGGGGGATCTCGCAGTCAGCTAAGTGTGTGGTTCTGCTTATAGCCTAGACAGCAGTGCCTGCTGTATGTAATTTCGTCCATAAGACCTATCAGGTGGCTGACACAGGATCGTTTCTTTCTGAATCCGTGCTGTTCTCTGCAGAAGATGTTGTTTTTCTCCGCAGTCGCCATGATAGTGTGTACGATGATGTGCTCCAGGAGTTTCCCAGGTATGCTTGTCAGCAAAATGGGTCTGTAGTTTTCTGGCCTGTAGCGTTCACCTTTTTTAAATATAGGTGAGACATGGGCTGTTCTCCAGTCTTGCGGGACTTCCCCAGAGTTCAGAGAGGACTGGAAGAGTAGCGTGAGAGACGGAGCGAGTTCATCGGCCAGCTCCTTGAGGATTCTGGGGCTGATGCCGTCAGGGCCTGGAACCTTCCTAGTTTTCAGGTCCTTTAGGAGCTTCTTGATGCCCTTCTCCGTGACGGTGACGTCGGTGCAGGTTTGTCCACCAGGGTTTAGTGAGTCCGGTCCACGTCTCAAATTCTTCCGGTGAGCTCTTACTGAATGCCAACTGAAACTGGTTGTTCAGAGCTTTTGCCTGACCCTGGACGCCTATGATGAGCTGACCATCTACCTTCAAGGGAGAGATGTTGGTCGATTCCATCTGTTTTGCCTTCACGTAGGCCCAGAAGTTCTTAGACACCTTTCCACCTTCTTCTTTGTTGTCCTCAACAAGGTGCGATGTGAAGGACCAATAGTTTCTGCGGAGTTGGCGTTCGACTTGGCGCTTCAGTGCCTGGAGGTGTCCTGGGTCGCCAGATTTCTTCCATCTCTTGTAGGCTCTGTCCCTTTTTCAGATTAGTTTCTTGGAGTTGTAGTCCAACCAGGGCTTCCCATATTTGGCTTTTGGGGTGACATGGAAGATGTGGGTGTGGACAATGGAGTGCAGGCCCTCTTTGAATGTGGTCCAGATCACTTCTGTATCGCTGTCTACGCGTAAGGAGCTGACAATGGAGTTTGAGAGATCCTGGGCAGCAGAGCAAAGGGCAGGCCAGTCAGCTTGGTTATAGCGGGGGACTAGTCTGTTGGTTTTGTTTCGTTGCTCTGGCTGGATCTGGAACTCCATGTACACTGCGAAGTGGTCTGAGATTCCCGGCACACCTTCAATCCTTGGGACCAGCGCTGGATGGTTTGTTACAAAGAGGTCAAGGGTATTGGACTCTGGTGGGGAATGTGACCATCTGTTGTAACCCGTGGTCGTTCAGGAGGTCCAGAAACTTTGTGTGCAGTCTGAGATAGACATTTGGAGTTTTTAAGCTGCAGGTGGTCCAGTCCAGGGAGGGCATGTTGAAATCTCCCCCTGTTACCAAGTAGGCATTCAGTGAGCTAACATGCTGGATGGCAGAGGCAAAACGGTCTAGGCTAACTTCATCACCATCATCTGGTTTGTAGTAAGCACCAACTTTCTTGCCTTTGAGCTTGATCTTAGCGAACACTAGCTCGCAGCCAGGGATGGATAGCTCTGGGACTTTGTGGTGCTTCAGATGGTTTGCTACTGCAACAAAGCAGCCTCCACCAGCGCAATTTCTGTCATATCTATACAACTTGTAGTGTGGTGGCAGGATTTCACTGTCTGTGATGTCTGGGTCAAGTCGTGTCTCGGTCGCAATAACATCTGGCTTTGTTGTCTCTATCAGGTTTAGCATTCCTGGGAGATTTTTCAGGTTGGACCGGGTGTTGACATTGAGGAAGCGGAGCGGGCGGTTCTTCTGCTTGTTTTGGCGTGCCTGTCAAGTTGGGGTAGATGTGTGGAGGGGTTGAAAGGTCGTTCCCGTGGGAGATGGTAGGGAGGCATCGAAAAACTGTGTTGTCTTACCGACATCATGCAAGTCAAAGGGTGTCAGGCTTTTGTTTGCACATTCACAGATCAAGCATCCAGATTATACTTGAGTCTCCAAGCTGGCTATAAGAGTCACCAATGCTCTGGCAATGGGTGTGGAACCATTGTCCACAACCTTCACAGGCGACCCCTCGGTCGAAACTTGTAACTAGCACGTCGCAAGTGCCACAGGGAAAGCCTGATGCTTCAGCTGTTTGGGGCTCGTCTTTGGCAGCTGAGCTGTTTGACCTGGACATAACCACAATGACGAGGGCATAGATGGCAGAGCAAGTCAACCAGTGACTTCTCCTATGCTGACAGTTTGATTGTAACATCTGTGGGTGAGGGAGGAGGGTGACAACAGAAAGAGCAAGTAGGTTGGAATGTACTCACTTATGGTCACTCGGAAGAAAATACGCTGGGATGGAGAATGATATGTGGTGAGATTAACACACAGAGGATGCCATCTTGGAAAATCAAAAGCCAAGAGGACAAGGCTAACTTGGCTTTAAACATACTTACCACCGTCTCCAGATGGATGCAGCAGTTTGAGGATGGATTTCAGGATGAGGGGGGCGGGAAGGAATTTAGAGTGGGGAGGGGTTTTGGAGGAGGGGAGCTACAAAAAAAACGAAAATGGGATAGCACTGACTACACCACACAGCTGACTCTCATGACCCCAGAACCAGAACCAATCGAAATATTCTGACTTTTCCCTGGTTTGCATTGAGGTCGTTGACAAAAATGCTGGTAGCTTTAGCATGGGGAATCTTTCTAGATTCTATTCATAACTAGAAACCCCATCTACATCATGAGGCAGTCCTTTATAGGAACGTTTTGGTTGGATTATTGTCACAGTTTGCCTGGCTCCTCTCCTCGCGTGCTCAACAAAATGTCAGACCCCGTGCTCAAGACATGCGATCGTGGTTGCATGAAACCAACTAAGATTGTTTTCTTTAGCTGATGCTCAGAAAGAATTGAAGTGTAAATTCGAAGGAGAAGACAGTGATAAACTTTTGCAGGATGATTTGATAGAAAATAAAGGGAGCAATGAAGAGTCTGGCCAAGACACGACTATCAGTGAGTGATGCCCACTTTACAGCCCTAGCAGACGACAGAAAGTAACCCAATTTTTAGCAGGACACAGTGTGAGCGATTTTCTTGGCACTCAGCCAACACGATTTTCTTGGCACTCAGCCAACACGATCTGATGAGCACTGGATGATGTGGTGGTGTGTGAGAGGGGTGAAGAGGAGGGGGGTGGAGACCAAGGGGGCATGGCCTCACATCCATATTATCACTTGGAGAGGTCACAAAGCAATATGTATGTCTCTCTCTCTCTCTCTCTTTTTTTTTTTTTTTTTTTGTGTGGTGGTTTTAGTATAATTTGTGTGTGCAAATATTATCCATTTGTCCAGAAAATATGATATTTTAGTGCGAATTACCTGACTAAGGAGGAAGGTGGCAGAATGGTTAAGACGCTCAGCTGCCAATACAGAGAGTCCGTGAGGGTGTGGGTTCGAATCCCGCTCTCGCCCTTTCTCCTAAGTTTGACTGGAAAATCAAACTGAGCATCTAGTCTTTCGGATGAGACGATAAACCGAGGTCCCGTGTGCAGCACGCACTTGGCGCACTGAAAAAGAACCCATGGCAACGAGAGTGTTGTCCTCTGGCGAAATTACGTAAAATGAAATCCACTTTCATAGGTACACAAATATGTAAGCATGCACTCAAGGCCTGACTAAGCGCGTTGGGTTATGCTGCTGGTCAGGCATCTGCTCAACAGATGTGGTGTAGCGTGTATGGATTTGTCCGAACGCAGTGACGCCTCCTTGAGAAAGTGAAACTGAAACTGAAACTGACTAATGTTTGTAATTAACAAGTTGAAAATGTGACAAAAAACAAAACACTGATTTCAAAACAACAGCATGTCACTGAAAATATATAAAATGGGAAAGCATGTGTTTTGTATTCTTTATTCATTTATCTTTCAGAAAATATGTACTTTTATGGGTCTTTCTCCAATAACAAAGAGCACAGATTTTTTTGAAAATATATACCTGTTGTGAAAAAACCCTGGCAAATAGATTTTACGTAAATCTTATTTTCCTGGCAGTGAAAGGGTTAAACAGTTTCTCATTGTTATTCTTCACAACAGCATCTTATGAATGCCCAAGAAAGGCTAACTTCAACTTATGGAACTAATTTCTGACATCCAAAATAACAGGAACACAGTATCTGACACCTCTGGGTTTTTTTTGTTAAATCTTGATATGTCTTAGTTTTAGTGCCATTGCTTCTGGGTTAGGCCAACAACTTTTTGATCTACCCTCATAGGTCACTTCAGGGCCAAGTGAATGAATGGATGCTGATTGGCTTGCAGTGCTTGCTCCACTATTGTGTATGCTTATGGTTTATGCAGTCACAGCCCTAATACTGCACAAGGGGAGGTAACAACAATGATATGGAAGATTGGGAACTAATATTTGATTGATTGTGATTGGGTTTCAAGTTATTTCCATTTGTGTTATGAAAGTGATAAGTAGGTATACTGGTGAAGCCTTGGGTCACACATTACTAGTGAAAGCATTCAATGGCTAAATGAATAAATGAACACCAGAAGCCATGTTTCATGGTGTGCAGGTGTCTGTACATGGCTGCAGCCGTGGCTTTTCAGTGTGTAAACATTGTTGGGATGTGTAGCCCAGCAGTCCTCATTTTGACTGGCATTCTGGTGCTGTGATGATTTGCCCTTTTCAGGATGAACCTTGTAGACAGTGCCTATAATACGTCCACTGACATCCTGCATATGTTCCTATTTTTCCTTCATTGGAGTTTGGTTCAGTTCGCATAAACAGACTCAGAACGGTTAGTTTGATGTGTCTGGATTATAAAGGTACTATTTAAATAAACATACATCAGATAGAAGACCCCTTTCTACTTGATAATAATTTGCTAACTGACCACTTGATACGCACATGGAAAAGGGGGTTGCATCATGTATTAAAAAGGCATTGAAAACTGTGTCCAGTAAAGCAAATAGTCACAGTCAGCAAATTTACACAATTCTGAAAGCTCTGCTTGTGATTATGGACAGCTTTCATGATGGAGAATGATTTCTCTTGTCTGATGATTGGTTTGAAAACAAAGGTGATTGACAACAGTGTTGAAACTGACTGCCCATTTGATGGTAATTCAGTCTGTCTGTCCAGTCAGACAGCATTTTTTAACAAGTGGCTATGATTGACAGAGTACTTGCAGCGAGCGTTGGAAGAAATGGAGGAGAGGGAGAGGAGTGATATAAGATGATAGGTCAAATGCTAGCCAGAGGTCATGAAGGGGGCGTGGCTGTTGGGAATGAGTGTACTCACATTTCAGTGCAGACAGTAGGAAATCAACAACTGCCAATGCTCTGCGATTTTCACGAAATGCAGGGTTGAACCTGCACTGGACGTGAAACACATGCTTTTTATTTTTAATGCTTTTCTTCGCTGAATCAGATGGATGACTTGTTTGAAGAGGTGGCAAGCCGGATGCACAGCAGACACTTTAATCAACCCCATGTGCAACTTGAAAGGAGTGAATATCATCAAAGAACTTCACCTCCTCACTTGCAAAAGCTCTTGGTGGTCAAAAAGCATGCCAGCTCAGTTTCTGAGATCGTGATTTACCTTTAACGTTGACTATACCCACCTTTGTCATTGTTGGGACAGAGATGTCTGCACGAACTGTGGTTTGTTTTTATAAACTTATATGGCCAGTTTTAATTTCTTCTACAGGTCTAATCTGACAATAGGCATGCTGTTTCTAGCTGTATTTTGTTTCTTTTCTTTATGGATGTCATTATGTAGAGGTGGAAATACTTTTTGTTACACAAAAATTATTATCTTGACTTTACATGCCTGAACAGTTATCTAATTTGGGAACCAGCCTAACCGGGGAAAAAGCCCAGAAGCAGAATCTACCCTCATTTTCCTTCACAAAAACATTTACTTTCTTTCTGTATCACCCACAGCTTTTGTGCTAGAATTTTTGTGTGATTTATTTCCCCTGAATCCTCAAAATTCCCTGGCAAGGGGAGAGCACCTTTTTACAAAATTCTTTGGCACTCTACTGGTCAAAGTATTTTTTGTCCTTTTTTATGATTGTTTATAATCTGAGGATGATAAATTGAGAGGAATGGCTGACGTCCTCAGCACGGCCTAGTCTTATTTACCCTAAGAAACTAAATGGTTAGGATGTTGTGCCATGAACTGTGTTTTGTGAGTTTGTCTTGGTGGATTTTTTGTGTATGTGTTTGTGTAGATGTGACAGTTACGTGTTCACACGTTGAACATTGGTATGGTTTGGCTGTCCTGATCTGGCCCTGTATGGCTGGCTGGACTATAAGCCACAATAAACAGTAAACAATTATATGTCCGCCTAGATTGTGATTTTACACTTATTAGCCAAAAAAGTTATGTGGTGATCAGCCTTTACAAGGACTGATTGTTAGCTAGATTTGTTAGCAAAAGTGGAGCAATCATTTGTCAGGAGTCCAGATATGACATTCAAAATAAACAAATGATTTACACTGACTCCTTCATATTATTTATGTATACATTAAAGTCATTGGGAAAGCTTTGTTTTGTTGGTTTGCACCTACCTTCAATATTGTGTTCAGTATCACATACTTTTGTATGTTCATCTTTGAATTATTACTTGGACTATAGTCATATATATGTACATTTTAAAATGATTGTGTTTATTCTTATTTCAGTTTTTAAATAATTGTATTTGTGTGTATTTGTTTATATATTTCAGCGTGTATTATTGTCATTTCTGAAGTGTGATTATGATGTGAGTCTAATGTTGGTGCACAAGAATGTATTGGCAAACTATGAGAACTAGCTATAATAATAATAATAATAATAATAATAATGGATACTTATATAGCACACTATCCAGAAATCTGCTCTAGGTGCTTTACAAAAACGCTTTTGATAACATAAAACATTATATCTATGTTACATGCACACACCAAATGTGACCACACACACACACGCACGCACGCACGCACGCACGCACACACACTGCATACATACATTTTAACATACATGTGTATCTAACAGCTACCCTAACACATACACACACATAGGCAGGCACATACTTACATAAACACACGCACACACAATACACATTCATATACATGCATGTAGTTGTGGGCCTGCCACAACTGAACTTATTGCTGAGGGAAAAGGTGAGTTTTGAGACGAGATTTAAAAGATGCGAGGGAATCAGAATGACGGAGGTTATCAGGGAGCTTGTTCCACGTCTTTGGCGATTGAAAAGAAAACGATCTGTGTCCATAGGTCTTACTTCTGACGTGAGATATCCTGAGAAGTCGAGTATCAGAGGAAGAACGGAGCTGGCGAGACGGGGTATAGATACGGATGAGTTCAGAAAGATACTTTGGGCCAGATCCGTTGACTGCAGAAAAGGTCAGAGTGGATAGCTTATAGTCTATTCGATCAGAAACAGGCAACCAGTGGAGAGACTGAAGGAGAGGAGAAACATGGTCAAATTTAGAAGCTCTGCAAGTGAGTCTGGCAGCGTTATTCTGAATTCGTTGGAGTCTGTCTAACAGGTATTTGGGAAGGCCGGCCAAAAGAGAGTTGCAGTAATCCAATCTTGAGAGAACCAGAGAGCATACAAGTGTCTTGGTTGCATCGGTTGAGAGATAGTGGCGGATAGAGCTGATTCTACGCAGTTCCAAATAGGCAACTTTACAGATATTCGAAATGTGCTGTTGGAAGGAAAGAGACTGGTCCAGGATTACACCAAGACTGCGAACAGAAGGAGAAAGTGAAACAGGTGTGCTATTGATCAGAACAGAGTCAGGAAAGGAAGGATGTTGACGAAACTTCTTTGGACAGGTTATCATAAATTCAGTCTAATCATCATTTAATTGCAGCTTGTTGAGAGTCATCCAGTCCTTTAGGCCAGCAATGCACTCCTGTGTTTGAGTCACCAGTGCATCAAATTCAGCTATGGAAGCCGACTGATAAAGTTGTGTGTCATCAGCAAAGCTCTCATGCGACATCGCATGATGACTGATGACATCCGACACAGGAGCCGCATACAGCACGAACAGAACAGGACCTAGGACGGACCCTTGTGGGACACCATATTTCAAGGCAGATACTCTAGAGTATGTACCATTTACACACACTTTCTGTGTACGGTACGATCTGACAGGTAAGACGTGATCCATGCTAGTGCAGTGTCACGAATACCAAAGGAAGTTTTAAGTCTGTTCAAGAGGATAGAGTGGTCGATAGTGTCAAAAGCTGCTGACAAATCTAAGAGAGCGAGAACAGATATCTAATCCTCATCAAATCCTGAAAGCAAATCATTCACTATTCTAAGAAGGGCTGTTTCGCAACTATGACCACGTCTATAAGCTGACTGGTGGGAATTAAGTAAACCATTCTGCTCCAGATGAGCTAAGAGCTGAGACAATATGATCTTTTCTAGCAGTTTTGATAAAAATGACAGATTAGAGACAGGTCGATAATTTTTCAAACAATTATGATCCAAAGATGGTTTCTTGATGAGTGGACGTACAACAGCAGATTTGAAGCTTTCAGGGAAACAACCAGACAGCAAGGAAGAATTGATGACATGAGTAATATGTGGCAGTAGAACATCAATACATTCAACCAACAAAGAAGACGGGACAGGGTCAAGCTATGTGCTTGCCCTGAAAATCAGTCTTTATGGTCACAGTTCATGGTTAACTTTTATGTATGTGTGTATCTGTCATTTCTGAACCCTTTCGTTTGCATTGGTATGGCTCAGAAATGTTGGTGACAAGGAAAACAATTGGGAAAGTGGGGAAATAATGATAAGAGGTAAATGGATACATATGGAGGGAACAAATGTACAATTGTTTTATTCAGATAAGGCTAGAGCCCCTTACTGAAGGGGGATTCATTGATATCACACAGTAAATCGACAATTCAAATCGAAATAAATGATAATGAGAAAATGATATCACACAGTAAATTGACAATTCAAATCGACCAAAAATAGTTGAATACGAGTATTTAACAACATTCACAAGGTAACTATGTAATCTCTTCAGTGCTTCATGGATATATATGGCTAAGTTATACAGAGTACATTCATATCTTGAAGACATGAGTAAATGAGAGAGCTTGTCAAAAAGCCATTGGTAATGCCCACAGCCTTTACTGGCTACAGGAAGTAAGTAAATAAGAAAGTACATAAACGGTAAAGAGATAAAAAGAAAGAACAAATATAGAATTATAATTTCAGCAGTGGACATGTATGGACAAATCTTGTGTATATGGACAAATCTTGTGTTTTCATGTTTACATAACTGAAATAGGGTGCTCATATCATAGATTAACGTAAGTTTACAGTTGGGCCAACAGCAAAGTGAGAGCTGTATTATCAGTGGCTTCTCCATTGCAATGGGAAATCATTTACAGCTTAGTCTTTTGTGAAGGACTATGACTCTCAAACCAGGAGGCAAAGTTGCACTGCACTCCGTTGTCCTAAAACCCTGCTGGCCGAGAGAGTTGGGATGTAACTTGGGCAAGACACTCTCCACTATAATAAAATTCTAGCCTAAACAGTCGGGACAGCAGTTACCTCCTCTGCTGTTCTGATGGTCATAGTCAAACATGACTGACTGTCATACATACATGGTGATGGTACTGGCCTGTAAATTGTTATCTTTCTTCAGTTGTTAGGTAGCAGTCTTCCATCACCTCAATATACCACCCCATTTTTTGTCTGCCTTGGAAGTTGGTTCTGTTTTCCTATGATTCTACACTTCCTCCAGATATTGCTGTTCTCTTCCCCATCAGTTTTAGCATGCTGTTCCAGACTAGGCTAACATTTGAAGATCCCTGTGCCACTGCAGAAGAAAATATCATTTGTTCTTTACTTCATCTGTAAGATTTACTGTCCTCATTGATTTCTTTCACATCCTGCTTGTTGGAGGGGGGAAAAGCAATGAAAGCAAGTGTACATTTTATACCCCTGGCCTGTGATTATGACATAGTGCCCTGTTCCCAGAGCAACTCAAGTCTTGCCAGATAATTGTTTTGTTATTATTCTAAAGTCACTACTGTCTCATGCCTGTGATGCAGTCTAATTGTATGAATGAGAA
The DNA here is from genome assembly GCF_041734735.1 of Babylonia areolata. Classification (NCBI taxonomy): domain Eukaryota; kingdom Metazoa; phylum Mollusca; class Gastropoda; order Neogastropoda; family Buccinidae; genus Babylonia; species Babylonia areolata. The sequence continues at coordinate 10,316,667 of NC_134888.1, read as the reverse complement.
ATTTATACCTGGAAAATCGAATTAAGAGAGCTGCTTAAAATATGACATGATATATTGAATGCTGAATGCTGTAGATAAAACCCATTTTGATGTGTAATTTACTGGTGATAAGCTCAAAGGGAGAATTGTTGGTTCTTTATTTTCTGGAAACAATATTTATTCCTAATGACTGACACCCATTCTGTCACTCTAGAGTATCTCAGCCCTTCATAGTCTTTCTGTCTAAAGTTTATGTTAAAACAAAGCTTGCCCTTTGTTCACCATCCCCCTACCTCTCCATGTCAGTGTGTCTCAGAATCTTTTTTTTTCTTTCTTCTTTTCCATGTTAAAGGAAAGAAAGAATTAGTTTGTAATGTGTACAGACCATAGGGAAGTCCTTTGGCTATATTATCACCATGGCACTTTTGCACATAATTTATATCAGTGACCAAAGAAAAATATTTTAAAATAATTAGAAATGATCAAAGTTTGGATTTGAGTAGATTTTTTTTTTTTTTTTAATTCTAGATTGACTCTTCTGCACTATATATATAGCATACATTTCGGCACTACTTTTTTTTCTTTTTCTTTTTTTACTCAGATCTCAGCTGTGCATCTTATTGGCTGTATGCACACTATCTGTGTCTGAAAACTTAATTATGGCTGCCACTTCGTGCCACCTGTAATAACAAACTGAATGTAGGACAACAACATTTATTATAAACACACTCATTCCTGGTGAACAACAGTCTTACCTGTGTTCAGTTCAACAGGGTTCATGTTCATCATTGTATCAGACTGAAAACAAATCACCTATTTACTCCAAATTTGAAGTGAATGTGATCACATTTTGGCTTGGGCTATGAAATAAAGAGCACTTTCTGAGTTGGGGATAAATTTGTCTTGCGAAAGTAGAGAAATAAGAAAAGTGAACTGATCACTTTTTGAAAGCAAAATAATGGACAGGACTGAAAGCAGGGCTAGAAAACTAGATTCCGATGAAATAAGTTAATGAACTTGGGTTTTACAACAGTGTATGTTTGACTGAGGGATGTTAAACTGTAAATATGAAGAAAAAAAAGAAGAAAAAAAGAAAGAAAAAAAAGAAAACGAAAAAAAGCAGATAACTGAGGACTCAAATAAAGTAACAGAGCAGAGTCAACAAGCAGAAGAAAACAAGCTGGATTCTGATCCAGTTTTCTGAAAATGATGCACTTCTCAGAAACAACATCCAGTGTCAGCAAAGCCATAATGTAGGACTTTCACTTTATGGCAGATGTGGCTTATTGGATGTGTGTGTCTAAAAGATATAGATAGAGAGATATACATATGTTTATAGTTGTGTTTTTCTAATTCTGCACCTTGCATTCTAAAATGTTTTTAAACACTTTCAGTTGGTCATCTCTTTGGGGTTATTTATCCATTAACTTATAGAAAAATAAGAACTGTTTTGTGAATGTCACTCCTTCAGGATATCATAATTCTGACTCGAAGTGGAAATTGTTTTTTTTGTTGTTTTTTTTGTTTGTTTGGAGGTATTCATGGAAATAATGAAGTCAGTTAACTTAAATGGATATGGCATTTCTTTGGTATGTGCATATCTTTATATTTCCATCTTACGTTTACTTGCTTTGTTCAAAGCATCTAGCTGAGATTACGTGTAATGTGCTCATGTTAATGTTCTAACGACAGTATTATATTAATTTGTATTGTCATTCAGAATTGTTATTATCTGTATTGATATTCAGAATGAAGAGAGCTGTCTGTTTGGAGTTGAATAGGTGTTTGTAAATTCAATCTTGTTTTTTCTTGTTGCAAAGAATAACTTGACCCTTGTGTTGATTGGCCTGTTTTTTGTTTGTCTTTGATTGAAATATGCTCAGTTTTGAAAAATGAGTTTTCTCCTTTTTTTAATTTCTTGAAAAAAGATATATTACAACATGTTGATATTGGGCTCAGACTACCATTGATGAGACAAACTTGTGAAGATCAGAAAATACATCTGTGTGTTATGATGCTGGTTGCAAAAGCTATAGACTTGCAGTTGAAGACATAAATGGTGATTGTGTTTCATGTCATTAGAACTCTTGAAGATTTCACTGAAATTGTAAGTTGGAAGGAACAGTAACATTTTACAACTGGCAGGCAGTCATCCATTCACTGGCCCAGTGTGGCATTGTTTCCCTTCAGCAGTGAGAACTGCATCATGATAGGATGCAGTTTTAAAATCATCAAAATTGGTAATGAGCCTGTTATCAGGGGTTAGCTTTATTTGCTGCGGTAAGTCAATCATTTGGAGGAGCACAACCAGAATATGAACCTCTCTAGTCCAGAATATGTCACTGTGTTGCAGGGAAAGGATTGGAATATTCATGACAGTGTCCAATACAGCAGACAAAAGTATTTCTGGATACTTGCACTGGTGCATGTTGATAGATTAGAAGGTTTGTGCAATAACAGTTGACATGCACTTTTCCTGCATGTCGTAGAAATTCATCCGCTAGATATTTCTGTTAGTGAGTATAAAAGAGGGTGACAATGAAGTGTGGTTATCTAGACTGTAAAAGGTCCCTTTTGTCAGAAAGTAAGCTTGCTCTTTCATTTGTATGCTCGGCTTTAGACTTCTTTACATCTTGAATTTCTTTCTCTGAGCCTCCAGCCAGCATTTGCTTGAAAATTCTTCTTTCTTCTTTCACTTAACAACCAACATCAGTATGCTGATGAAAATTGTTGCGTTGTGGGAGGTTGCTGTTGGGTGCAATTTAGCTGGGCTACCAAGGGATCTTCTGTTAACTTATAGGGGAGGTGGGGCGCAGTCCACTGGTGTGTTCGCATCTCCTGCTAGGCCAATCCGGCTATTATAGCGGTCCCCGGGAATACACCCGACCGGCACAGCCCTAGCCTTCAACGACACTACTTATCAGTGGAAGAGGGGGAGAAAAAAAAGAAAGTGGGGGTGGGTGGACTTGTTGGCTGGTGGGGGATGGGGGAGGACCTAAACAGAGGTGTTGGAGGGTAGTGGGGGGAGGGGGGTTGAGTCTCCATCTATATCAGTATATGTGTGTGTGTGCGTGCGCTTTTTATTTTATTTTATTGCAGTTGTGAAGGAAGGGCTCAGCACCAGAGATGTTTAGTTCTGCTTTATTTTCTGTTGTCAGTATTGATTGTCATCTGGTAGCATTTGTTGACATGTTTACACTTACTGAGTTTCTGGGCAGATTATTATATGCCAGAATTCCTCTTTTCTGTTGCTGTCTTTATAAGATTATGCCTTCTCTATTGACTGCTTTTTCTGCCTTTCCAATCCATCCCCCTTTCTTTTTTCAAGCAAGTCTTGACACTTTTTTTTCTCTTTATGTATTTTTTGTTTGGCTTTGAAGTATTGGTTTTTCCTTTGTTATGATTTTTTGTAATAGTAATAATAATAATGATAATGTACATTTATATAGCGCCCTTTCTCTGTAAGAGCTGAGGGTGCTTTACATGATAGACAAATATTACAAGTTACATAAAACATTCGTGACCACTCTTTCTCAAAAACCCCTCCCCCCTCCCACTCTACATACATCCAAAGTGAGCTGACATGGGTGGTGTTGGAGAACAGGGAAGCTGAGAGTGCTTACAGATAGGTTTTGAAAAGATGAGTTTTTAGTGATGAGCGAAAAGCAGAAATTGAATGAGATGCATGGATATGATGAGGAAGGTTGTTCCAGATGTGAGGAGCAGCACAGAAGAAAGAACGTTCACCATAGGTTCTTGTATGGAAGTTTCAAAAGGTAACAGTCAGAGGAAGAGGGGAAATTTCTTGTTGGAGTGTAAACACTGAAAAGGTCAGAAAGATATGTAGGTCCTGCGGAGTGGAAAGCAGAATAGCAGAGACATGCAACTTTGTATTTAATTATCACTTCAGTGGGGAGCCAATGTAGAGTGTGGAGGTGAGGAGAAATGTGATCAGTACATGGGACTCTAGAGTCAGAATTACAGTAGTCAATTCGTGACAGCACAAAAGCAGAAATAAGAGTTTTAGTATTTTTTGAACAGAAAGGCACTGATGGATAGAGTTGATGCGACAAAGTTCACAATTGACTATGCGTATCAGATTTACTACCTGAGCATGCATGCTGAGGTTTGAGTCAAGAACGACTCCAAGGTTCCTTGCTGATTTAGAAAACTTAACTGTGGCATCACCAACCACAATAGAGGTAGAAAAAGAAGTAGATGTGGACATTCTTGCAGAGGAAATAATCATGGCTTTAGTTTTGTCATCATTCAACTTTAGTTTGTTGAATATCATCCAGGATTTAACATCGAGAATACAATCCTGCATTGACAGAATCAGACTGTGTACTTGGTTTGGTTCTGCAGACTTTTGTAGCTGAGTATCATCAGCAAAAGGTTGGTGAAGAACAGAATGGCCAGCAATGACATCAGAAAGAGGAGCAGCGTACAGAACGAACAGAATGGGGCCCAGGACAGAGCCTTGTCGCACACCATAGGAGATCAGGGTTGGATCAAACTTAAACTTACTAACAGAGACAATCTTGAAGTGGTTGGATAGGTATGAAGAAAACCAACTCAGAACTGTTGAGTGAATCCCAAAAACATGTTCAAGTCTGGAAAGGAGTATACTGTGGTCTATTGTGTCAAACGCAGCTGACAGATCGAGCAAAGTTAACACAGATAGTTTACCTCCATCAACAGACAGTAACAGGTCATTAACTACTTTCAACAAAGCAGTTTCAGTACTATGGGCAGATCTATATGCTGACTGAAAAGAAGAGAACAGGTTGTTTAATGCTAAATGGTCTGAAAGTTGGGAGGGAATCATTTTTTCAATAATTTTGGACACAAAAGCAAGGTTGAATACAAGGCAGTCATTGAGGCCATGGTGATCCAGAGTGGTTTTCTTTAGCAGGGGCTTAACAAGTGCAGTTTTGTATACATCAGGGAAGACACCAGAAATTAAAGAATCATTTATAATTTTTGTAAGTGGAGGTAAAACAACATCCAAACACTTATACAGTAGTGATGTGGGAAGGGGGTCCAGGTCATGTTTTTGAAGCAGACTTTTTCAACATACTAAGTACATCTGTCTCTGAAACAGATGTGAAAGCAACAGAAGGAACACCTTGAAATTCTTTTCCCAAGGGATATGATGTGACACAACTGACTGTGAATCCAGTTCTTTCCTGAGGTTAACAATGTTTTATCAGAAAAAATCTGAAAAGACACTGGGCAGTAATGAAAATGGATAGATAGAAGGAAGCAAAAAAGATTTTGTTCTGCCACAAAGCTTATTTGTAATGCAATATTGTTCTTTGCTTGATTTAGCTTCAGAGATCTTGGTGTTGAAAAACAGTCTTCCCTTTGTGCACAACAAGTTTTTGGCTTTCTGGTAGATTTCTTTGTAGACAGTTAAAACCAGATACCTTCCACTGTGCTTCTGCATGTCGCCTCTCTCTTCGCTGCTAGCAGTTCCTAACCAGGAAGCCCAAACCATGGACACGACACCTTCCTGGACAACACCCTGCAACGAGATGCATGGGTGTGTGTGTCCAGTGCTGCCTGAAGGGCAGTGTTGTACTGGTCAGCTGAACAGTCCAAAAAGCACTCAAGTCCTGATTTCAAGTCATTGCGAAAAGCTGCTCTGTCTATAGCACGAATGTTGCGCACGCTGCGATACGCTGTCACATACGAGGAGATGTCTATGTTGAGGACACTAACTACACACTAACTACACACAAATGGTCAGACTCTTAACTCACTCCGGATGAATAGTTCTCTCCCTTGCTTTTCCCTACAGATAACCCATTTGTTAGGGTTTGGGAAAAAAATCACAATAAATGCAAAACTTAAAGTAACTGGATGAAACTCACTGTACTTGACCCACTGACCCCTCTCCTGACGTTGTGTGAATGCCCACCACCCTCCCTCTTCACTGCTCTCAGAAGTTGTGTCACTATCAGTACCTTCTTGCTGGTTGATTTCTTCACTGCAGATAACTGTATTCAACGTCTTTATCATCCTCGTCGATGTCGAAACCTTCAGTTTGAAGCATTTCAATCACTTCAGCAGCGGTAAAAGCCACTGTCGTGATCTAGTTTGCTCCATAAATTTCCATTTGTATCACCTGCGACACCATATTCGATACGTATGCAGATTAGCTTGTCATGTAGAGTCCTGAACTTGCTGGCTCGCTGTGGAGTGTGTTGTTACGAAATATCATGAAGAAACTTTCCATTCAACCTTTGACACGTTCGCAATGCCTGGTGTAGCTGTGATTGTTATGCTACCCCATGAGGAAAACGTGTAAAAAAATTTATTTGTCGAAACCGCAACCGCAATAGTGTTCCGTCATCCAGAACGCTACCTTACATCAGGAACACTATAGTGTTCCATCGTCCGGAGTGAGTTAAGTCATGATTCACATCAGACAATCAATGAACTCCATCACTGGGCCACTCAGTCACCAAATCAAGAGTATGACCATGATTGTGGGTAGGTCCACACACAGTCTGAGAAAGGTTGTACATATTTAGAAGTTCCAAGAATTTTACAGCACTACAATCAGTGGAACTGTCAGCATGAAAGTTAAAATCCCCTAAAAGACACAGATTTCCATGAAGACAGTTACAGTAGTCCAAAAGATTAGGAAACTGTTCAAAGAACATGGTCTCCGTTAACTTATTAACAGAGGTGGGCCAGGAGCGATACACACATATGAAGTGCAGCACGCTATGCTGGGAAGTGAGGGACACTTGAAGCAGTTCAAAGGATGAGTGGGGGAAGGAAAATGTGGAGATGAAGGTGAGGTGGGGAGTGAGAGTGTCTCTGTAAATGACTGCAAACCGCCGCCACGACCAGAGGCACGAGGGAGTGACTTGATGGCATAACCACTGTGGGCAAGATCAGCACATATTCTGGGGATGATAAGCAGAATAGTTGATGTCCTCAGCATGGCCTAGTCTTATTTGCTGTAAAGAGCAACATGCTTAAGATGTTGTGTCAGGAACTATGTTTTTGTAGATTTGTCTTAGTGTTTTTTTGTAGATGTGACAGTTTTGTGTTGATGCGGTTGAGCATTTGTATGGTTTGACAGTCCTCATATGGCCCTGTGTAGTCGGCTGGACTATAAGCAACAAGAACAAGATCAAGCTTTGAAGTGTTTTTATCCTATTTTTAATGATTTTTTGTAATCTGGGGATGATAAATTGAATGGAAGTGCTGACATCGCAGCACAGCCTAGTCTTATTTGCCTTAAAGTTAAGGAGCTTAACTCACTATGGACGATGGGCCCCGATTGAGGCCCTACTGTTTACAACTGGTTTAGATGGAGCCCAATCTAGGCTTTAGAAAGTTTTGAATTTTTGGAGTGGTAGTTTATTTGCATAATGACGTTATAAGCTAAGAGTATCTTAACTGACCTTTTCACTTTCCACTGTGACCAATAAAAGCAGAGTGTGTTGCTGTGCTTGCAAGCAGAAAAGTTATTTTCTAGGTGACTGGTTCACGCGAGCAGTGCATGTCAACAGTGGCCTATGACCCACTTTCTTCTCAGTCACAAAGCAGACAACAGAATTATACAAAGGGGCCATATTGGGTTTATGTAGCATTCTAAATTCAGTTTGTTTCAAACTCTGTGCTTTCCTGGATTCGTTTACAATCCATCTTACTTGACTTACTTGACTTATTCCTCTTGATTCCGTGGGGAACATAGGGCCGCAACAACACTCCTCCAACGCACCCGGCTCTGGCTGGTCCTCTTCAGTTCGGCCCATGTCATTCCGGCCGCCCTTGTCTCTGCCTCAATGCTTCTCCGCCAGGTCTGCTTCGGACGGCCAACTTTCCTTTTCCCCTGTGGGTTCCAATCAAGAGCCTGTCTTGTGATGTTTGTTGCAGGCTTGCGTAGTGTATGGCCTATCCATCCCCATTTCCGTTTCTTGATTTCCGTCTCCAGTGGGGCCTGTTTTGTTATGTTCCAAAGTTCTTCATTGGAGACAACCTCTGGCCATCTGATGTTCAGGATGCTTCTTAGACATCTGTTGGTGAATGTCTGAAGCTTGTGGGTGCTGGTCTTTGTCACTCTCCACGTCTCTGAGCCATAGAGTAGAACCGACTTCACGTTGGTGTTAAAAATCCGGATCTTGTTGCGGATTGAGAGGGCTGTCGATCTCCAGATTGGTCGAAGGGTGTTGAAGGCGTGTCTTGCTTTGTTGATACGGCTCTTGATGTCTTCATCCGTCCCCCCGTCTTTGCTGACAACACTGCCTAAGTAGACAAACTTGTCAACCTCCTTGATGTTCTCTTGGTGTAGTTGCACTGGATCTTGCTTCTTGTTGTTGACCCTCATGACCTCTGTTTTCCCAATGTTGATTTGGAGTCCAGTCTTCTCAGCTTCTTCTGCCACACGACATAGTTTCTCCTGCGCATCTTGCTGCCTGTGGGAGAGGAGACTTATGTCATCTGCGAAGTCTAGGTCCTCCAGCTGTTTAGTAAAAGTCCACTGGATGCCTGTCCTCCGATCTGCTGTAGACTGCCTCAAGACCCAGTCAACCACCATCAGGAAAATGGTCGGTGAGAGCAAACAACCCTGACGGACGCCGGTTTGCACACTGAAAGGTTCCGTCAGTTTCCCATCGTGGATCACTTGACAGGTGGCGTCTTCGTACATCTGCTGGATGATGGTTACAAACTTTGGTGGAAATCCATAGTGGTACATCAGTCTCCAGATGACATCTCGGTCGACACTGTCAAAAGCTTTTTGAAAGTCGACGAAGACTGTGTACAGGGGGGTCTGCCACTCCAGGGACTGCTCGATGATGATGCGCATGGTTGCGATGTGATCCGTGCACGAGCGATCTTGTCGGAAGCCTGCTTGTTCGTCCCGAAGTGTCTTGTCCAAAGCGTTCTTCAGTCTCTCAAGGATGATTCTGCTCAGTACCTTGCCCGGAATAGACAACAGCATGATTCCCCGCCAGCTGTTGCAGGATGAAAGGTCCCCTTTCTTTGGCAGCTTTACAAGATGTCCTCTTTTCCAGTCTTTTGGCACTCGCTCCTGTTCCCAGATCTTGCAAAGGAGAGGGTGCAGCATCTCAGTTGAAGTCTGGATGTCGGCCTTCAGAGCTTCAGGTGGAATTCCATCTGGGCCAGCTGCCTTTCCTGACTTGAGGGACTTGATGGCCTTGACGATCTCGGTCTTGCTGGGAGGGTTGGTGTTGATGTCGAGGAGCTTGGTAGGTGGCGGGATGTCTGGTGGGGCGGGTGGTGCTGGTCGGTTGAGCGTTTCTTTGAAATGCTCCGCCCATCTTGCTCTCTGCTGTTCTTCGCCAAGGATGGTGTTTCCGTCTTTGTCCTTGACGGGCCGGCTTGGGTTGCTGTTTTTCCCGGAGAGTGTCCTGGTGATCTCATACAGGCGCTTCATGTTCCGCTGACCTGCTGCACTCTCAGCTTCTGCTGTCAGTTCCTCGATGTAGGTTCTTTTATCTTTTCTCGCACTTCGCTTTACTTGTCGGTTCATCTCCCAGTACTGTGCTTGTAGCTCATGTCTCTCGGCTTGATCTTGCGTGCAGTTGATCTGGTCTTTCAAATGCTTCCTCTCAGTGATGAGTGTCCAGGTGTCTGTTGATAGCCACTCTTTGTGCTTCCTCGTTTTCTTGCCCAGGACTGTTTTGCAAGTTGTTGTCCAGGTCTCTCGAAGGCTATGCCAATGTTCTTCTATTGAGTCCTTTGGGAGTTGGGAAAGCACACTGAACTTGTTCCTCAATTCAATCCATCAGTGTTTGCAAATTTTGAACAAAAAGTATGGATACTGTCGTCATCCCACTGTTTGATAGCATAAGAAGGGAGGAAGTTTTAAATATTGTCCCCAACTAACTTTTTATGTTACTGATCAGTTTGGAAGTTTTCAGGTTATAAATTCTAACACTTGTTTTTTTGGCAGTCTTATTTCTTTACCCATAGAAATGGGTTGTCTGTGGGGAAAGTCAAGTGAGCTAACTGGTAGTACTTAGTTAATGGTTAAGATGTCATGAACTGTTTTGCAGGTTTTTCATTAATTGTAATATTTTAATTTTTTTTAAAGGTGACAGTTTTGTCTGTAATGCAGCTGAATATTTGTATCGTTAGTCAGTCCTGATATGGCCATGTGCAGATGGCCTAAACCAACAATGTCAAATAGCCCTGATACGTTTGTTTTGGCTGGCTGGATTGTAAATGAGTGAAAATCTGGTTGTCATGGATTAGCCCATCAGAGTATCATTTATCAGCATCTTGTTTTGTGTCTTTGGGCACATCTGTCTTTGTGCAATTGTCTGCATAGCATCAGTTTTGCAATGTGTCTTTGTAACTACTGGTAGGTTTGTGAAAGAGATAGATTGGCATAAGGAGAGTTTTGGTCTTGTTATAAAGTCAGATCATTGAGGAGATAAATTTGATAGTGAATGTTAGTCAGCTGTGGTTAGTCACAAAGCTATTTGCTCTCATTTTGAGATTATTCTTTGTTGCCATTTTTTGTGTTTGTTTTAAAGTGAAGTGTGAGGCTGACCTTTTTTTTAAAACTGAATATAAATACTTTTTAGTCTGAACATCATCTTGGAAGCTGATACATATTTGTTGCTAGTCCAGTATTTCAGCATTTGGTACTGAATCTGAAATACAAACCTGTTCTGATATTTTTGTTTTGAACATCTGAAATGTTTATGGGTTGATTCAGATGATTTTACAGTCTTCTGCTTTTGATATGGTCAAAAACTTAAAATTTCCTTGAACAGTTTAAAGAAAAACAAAATCATCATCTAAAATTTAGAGAGGCTTTTGAAAATTGAAAAGTGGTAGCCAGTCATTATCATATTTAGGTCCTCACATATTTGGAGCACACATCGCGGATTGTGTTTCAGATGCAGCATGAAGAAAATTGTATTTTAATGACACTCATGCTTTGAACAGGTTCATTAGAGAATTTCCTGTGTCCAAGGCTCATAAAGGTGTGTACTAGTGTGTGCTCTGATGACCATGTTGATCATGTCATGCTTTAAGTTTGTCCATGAACTGACAAGACATCAAGATAACTTGGAAATGCAAAGTTGTCTGCCTAATTTCTCAATGTCTGAATCATACAAATTTTTAATATCATCAATTCTCTTTGACAACAGTATTTTTATGCTCAGCAAATAACAGATCTTTTGTGTTTAGGCTTCTGATAATCAGTATCTGTACCTTCTCCATTGGTGACAGCTAAAAGGAGAGATTTGTTTATTTATTTATAGTCTGTTCATCAAAGATGATGATAATTAGACTGAAAAAGGAGAGAGTAAACCTATGATGGCACCAATTTCAGAAGTCTCAAGCTGTAGATCCTGTGAATGCTCATTCTGGTTTGTAATCCATTTCTAATTCTGATGCAAGACCAGACACATAGTCTGCAAGATCCAGTATTTCTACAGACAATATGACAGATATTTTCACAGTTCCAGTTCAAGATTTGCACACAGATTTGGATGTAGATAGAGACCTATAGAAAGAGGAGCCATGTTTTGTGAGGGGGAAAACTTGATGACTGGTGCTGAGGTTACTGTGGCATGGACTGTACAGTGTTCATTAGGAAGGTCATACACAAGGTTGTCTTTCTGGGAGAAGGGCTGAGCGGTTAGAGGTCAACCACTGTGCTTCGCAGATAATGATGTTAGCAACTTACCTGTAAATAGCAGGTTTTCCCCCAGTATTATTTCTCTTTACGCCCTCATGTAAGACTCGCCTCTCTGTCTCTCATTTATGTTCTTTGTCTTTCTCTTTCCGAATCCATCTTTGTTTGTTTTTTTTCTTTGTTTTTTTATACTAAAAGTATGTTTGTGTTTTCATCTTTTTTTTTCTAATCTTATAAGTTTTACCATGAGATCAAAAATAGAAAGGAAAAAGAAACTTTCACACAAGAGAACTATAGTAGACAATGAGATAGGGGCAGATAATGTTGTAAACATTTTGAAAGTCAAAACTTTCTTTTAATTGAAAACCTTTGAACTGTTTTTGTTATGTGACATATATATTTATTTGTATCCAAGTACATCAGAGAACAGACTATTTGGACATAAATAAAATTCTTTCTTTTTCATGTCGTACATTTCAGAGTCTCGTTTACCTCAGCATGTGGAGTGACATGAAGAAATACCAAATTGAAAACTGCTTGGCTTGACAGATTTCATTTGATCATGTCCTTGTGAAGATTTTTGTCATTTTAGTTTCGTTTTATGGTCCATTATTTTTGTGTTAGTTTCAGTTAAAGTATGTGATTTATTGTGTTTGTTTATTTTTTCTTCCATGGTGTGTAATTAGTACATTACTGATAACTTTGATGACTTTAACATTTTGCCTGAGTGTCAAGTTGTTATGGACCTTCAGTATCATGTCGATGCAGTCAACTTGAGACACGATGACAAGGAACCTTATTTCAGTTTGTGTTTGTGTATGGTTACATGCATGCATCAGTATGCGTGCACACTCATGTACACATGTATTACATGTAAGTGGTGTGTGTGTGTGTGTGTGTGTTCTCAGTCTTATACTTAAGATTACATGTGTAGGTACCAGCATAGATACTTGTGTGTACATAGCTGAAGATGTATTTGACAACCCATTTCTGTCACTCACAAAAAGGTGTTCATTCAGTAACAGTACAGTTTGTTGTTTTAATCAGGACCTTTTCTTCCTGTTCAATAGTGGGTGGATTGATAATCAGAACTGATCCCATGGTATACCAGCACTCTAGTCCCTGTCACTGTATTTGCATCCAATTAAAAAAAAAAGAAGAAAGAAATCATGCTTGAGATTGCTTGAAGCTATCTTTGACTGACTGTTGGAAGATGTGTGTTTGTTTGTGTGTATGTGGTATTGTGCATGTTTGTGTGCGCGCATGTTTGTGTGTATGTGGTATTGTGCACGTTTGTGTGCGCGCATGTGTGTGCGTATGGTATTGAATGTACATTTGTGTGCTGTGTATGGTATTGTGAGCATGTTTGTGTGCACCCAGCATTGAACAGATTTTACCTGCAGATACACATGCAGAAGGTGGTCCTGCTAAATGGACAATGAACGGTTATAATTCTTCAACAGGAAAATGAACGGGTGAGTATCAGTCCCCAACTCTGCCTTGGTACATGAAGCATGAAAAAGAAGAGAACACATTCATCAAATATGTATGTTTGAGGGTGCACCTTTGTGTGCATGTGCAAGGGTTTGTGTGAGAGAGTTTGTCAGCAGAATTATTCTGTGTGTGTAAGCCCAGTTGATCTGTACTTATTCCATTTGGTATATGTCAGGTGTTTTTTATTCCTTTCTCAGATTTGAACCACCCATATTGGGTTGCTGGATCACCAAAATTATGGTTTTATTAAGTTGCAGTTTTAAGACAGCATGACAGATTTCTTGTCAGCAGAGAGATTTGAATCGCCCATATTGGGTTACTGGGGAGTCTTGTGAAGTGTTTCTGAAGTTAAAAATTATTGTCATTTCCACATTCTGAAAGGGAAAATGTGTTTTAGTAATGTTCTGTTTACTAGTTTGTTTGGGGGGAGGGGGAGGGAGGGGGTCCCATTTTTACAGTCAAATTTTACTAGTTGTTTGTTTTTCTTCCATTTTTTCTCTCAGTCTAATGTATTTCAAGATCATTAATATTTTAATTCATTTCATCTCTGATTTTCCCAGGTTTGTTGCTGGATCAGCAAAATTATGGTTTTATTAAGTTGCAGTTTTAAGACATCATGACAGATTTCTTGTCGGCAGTTGAAAGGAAATTCTGGATGGACAACACAAAACAACACAACGCCATTAATTAAAGTGTTTACAGCATACCAATATTTTAAAGATGGTACCAAGTTAATTAGAACGAACATGCAAAACATTTGACCCAGTAAGACAATATAAACGTCTTTGTCTGCCATCTTGTCTGCAAAGTCAGTCTCCATGGGAATCGTACTGCATGCGATAGCTACATTTTTATGAATTCTTCTTCTTCTTCCTCGTTCACCTCCCATTAGATGAGCAGCCCGGTGTCCTCGATGAAAGCTGCCATCCATCGCAGCTCCTCCAGGGTGCCATACAGCTTGGCTTCCACTGCTGTCGGTGTTGGCCAGTACTTCCTCCTGGATGCTGCATGCGTCGTACAGTCTTGAAGGATGTGGTCGGTTGTCATTGGTCCCTCACCACAAGGGCACTCTCCACTCTGTCCAGTGCCAAATTTTTATGAATTATCTTAGTGGTAAAGTCATGTAACAGATGGGAATATGTTAAAAGTTTGACAGGTACAAATGCACAAGTTGTTTGGCTGTAAGTGAAATGTTGATCCATTGTGGTCCATACTGTCTAGCTGTACCTTCATACTCACCACATTGTTTCAACAGATGAACAAAAAGTTTTTTGACAGTGCAAAAATTTGTGCTCAGCCAATCAACGCAGAAAAAAAATCCCAGCCTTAAACCATTGCCAGTGATAAGAAACTCTAGGGAGAGCAGGACAGTACAAGGCCTTCAGAGAAGAAGCCCCCCTCAGTCAAGTGTTTCAGCCCTAACTTCTTACACTCTAAGGGGGCTAGGTCGCACCCAGGTTATGACTCCTGGATGTCCTTGTATTGCCGCCTTTTTTTTTTACTTCTTTTTTTTCCAGGTCCTCAGCAGGTTTGAACCCACGCCTTCAGGGTGGTCGCCACTTCAGGATGGAGTCACCTTTTCTGGCAGACATTTTAACGACTGAGCTATCGTATACCTTGACCAGATCCAGCTGGAACTCTTTTCTGCTGCTTCTGCCATTGCCTTAAGAGCCCGTGTCCTCTCTGTGCCAGAAATCGATAGATGTTTCATGAGGCTGTAGACAGATGCACTCACAAACCCTCTTGCACCAATCTATGGCGAGGACTTTGGCTTGGAAGCCAGATTCTCTCAGACTGCTGGCTAGACTAGCATACTTCTCGGTCTTGTAGATGTGGGCTTCCTCCATTCTGCTTTCATATGGCACAGTGAGCTCAGTCAGAATCGCTTGTTTCATTGCTTTGGAGTGGAATACTATGTCAGGTCTCATGCCACTCTTGCTGATGATTTCCGGGTGTTTCTACCCCTCTGGTAGGTCAGCTGTGCATTCCCAATCTTCTGCACCACCAAGCAGCGCATGTTTCCATGCTTTGGACGTTACAGCTGTTCCTGGCCAGACTTTATTGCCTTCTGCAGAGTGGAACTCTACTGGAAGTTCTGGTGGGGTTGGTGCTCCTTGGAAAGTGCTCACCAATTGTGCAATTTCTTTTAGCACTTAGTTGTGCCTCCATGTGTACCGTCCTTGGCTCAATGCCACTTTGCATGAGCTGAGGACATGTTCCACTGTTTGTTTGCCATAGCAGAGTGGGCACGCAGGGTCATCTGCTTTCCCCCATTTCACCAAGTTTGTATTTGAGGGAAGGAGGTCGTACACAGATCTTAGGATGAAGCTGATCCTCAGAGGGGCCATGTTCCACATATTGCTCCAGCTGAGGCTCCTTTGGAGTGCATTTTCCCATGTTGTCCACTGCCCCTGCTGGACTGCCTTCTGGACTCTTTTTATCAACCTCTTCTTTCTTGACCTCCTGTATGATCATGTCTCTTTTTGCTTTCCCCTTTGCCTTGGACCACCATTCCATCTTTGTTGATCCCAGGCCCTGTCTGTTGGTTTGGGTGTGTCCTATTATTTCCTATGTCTTAAGACTATCTTTCGCTGCACTGACTGCCTCCCTGACTTTCCATTTTCTGTCAGTCTTCAGTTTGGGTTGGTTGGATCTCACAATGCTGTCTCCCGAGTCTTCGAGCATGTTGAGAAGTCTTGCCTTCCCTACCTTGTATTCTTCGACATGGAGTTTCAGAGGAAGCCTCAGCTTTGCTTGACGACAGTAGAGTGCCACGTCAGTGAGGCCAGGTGGGACACCAAACCATGTGTACGTGTTGATCTTTGCCTCAATCGACTCAACTGTGCTACAGCTGATATCATATATCAGGGGAGGCCACAGGAGCTTTGGTATCGGCATAGTCTGAAGGCACCACACTTTGTATTTGTCAGGGAGGCCACACGGGTCTATGATATGTAGGCCTTCTTCTGCTGTCTGCTTGGTTTCCTTTCCTCTCTTTGTATCTTTCAGGGACTCATCATACCATCTTCCAAGGCTCTTGACTGGTTCATTTGACACCGTTGGAATGGCTTGGTTGGCTACAGTGAATGTGACCGTTTCAGCTACCATTCCTTTATACATTGAGAGGCACTGTGATTTCTCTGGTTTGAAGTTCATCTTGGCTGAGGCAACTAGCTCGTCCAACCGCTTCAATATTTCACAGGTGTCATCCTTTTTTGTTGAAAGGACTGTTGTGTCATCCATGAAGGCTTTCAAAGGAGGTATCTGGTATCCTTGACCGAAGTTGGCTCGATCCGTTCCCTTCATTGAGGCCTTCAAGATCACTTCCATTGCCAGCACGAACAGGATAGGAGAAACTGCACAGCCCATGGCTATGCCCACTTCCAGATTGATCCAATCTGTTGTGTATTCCTTGGTGGTGAACTGCATGTGAAGCTGTGGAAGTACTTCTTAAGGATTTCCCTGATGTTCGTTGGTACATGGTGCATCTCGAGAGCCAGTTGGATCACCTCATGAGGAACTGACCCGTACGCATTTGCCAGATCCAGCCATACCACGTCAAGGTTCTTTTTCTCTGCTTTTGCTCTTTGGATTGCATCCCAAATCATTGTGGCATGTTCTACACAGCCAGGAACTCCTGGGATTCTGCCTTTCTGGACTGACACATTTAGGTACTCATTTTCTGTGAGGTATTTTGTCAGTCTTGGAGCCATGACAGAGAAGAATATTTTCCTCCGACATTGAGGAGCGATATTGGTCTGAACTGGCTGATGGTACTTGAATTCTGCTCTTTTGGGATGTACACGCCATCAGCTGTCGTCCACTAGTCACTGATCCTCAGGTTCCTCCATGCTTCAGGTTCTTATCACTCTGTGGAGCCACTCAAGGACATTGGGACATTTCTTGTACAGCAGGTACGGTATTCCGTTTGGCCCTGGTGATGATTTGGCCCTGGCTTTCTTGACCACTTTCTGTACTTCCTCAAGGGTTGGTGGTTTATTGTTGAACTTCTCTGGTTTCCTGGGATGAACCAAACCCTTGAGATCTAGTGGTTTCTTGTTTGCGGATCGGAATACGTTTTCCAGAGATGCTGTTCAAGGGTTTCTTTGTCCATTGTGAGTGTCCCTGATTTGGGCTGTTCGAACAGCTTCCTGGCGAACTGAAAGGGGTCTCGGAAGAAGCTGTCTTGTGTCTTCTTCTTTTTGCTCCTTTTCCTCCTTGCTCCTCCCGAAACCTGGAGGGGGTCAGGCTCTTGACCCCCTCCCGGTAGGGTCACTACCTTGTCGTGGTCAGGAGGCTTAGTGGCCAGTGATCGAGCGAGCTATGTTGGCGGGGTCATCAGTGCTTCTTGGGGTTTGCTGCTCTGGTCCCAGGTCTTAATTGACAGCCTATGTAGCCATCGTAGCTGTTAGGGCTGAATAAGTGGTGGTTTTCGTACTGATGCCCCTGATAGGGCTTCCCATGCCGAACAGGTCGTGAGTGAGGCCCAAACTAAAAGTGACCCACTGTCCCTTTCGCTATTCTCTATTCTTCTTTTTACCGCCTCTTTTCTGTCCTCAGCTCCCCATCAAGCCTTCTTTTCCACATTCTTTTTTCTCTGCGGCCTTCTTCAGGCCCGCCGTGTTTGCCGTGCGGCGCGACCTGTGATGGAGGGGAATGAGATCCTGGGGATTGAGAGAGCACGCTGCTCTCAACACATCCCTTTGGCTCGGACCTCTCCTAAGACAGGCGGCACACATTGGCCCGTGTGTGTCAATCGGCTACCCCTTCGTGGGGCTGGGTCAAGACTGGCAGTTTAGAGGCTAACGAAGATAACCCCCATAGTGCTCGGTTCTCTGTCCCCGGGAGCTGGGCATGATGGGGGGGGGAACACGTTGGAGCTAGGCTGTTGGTCGTATATCCCTCCCGAAACCTGGAAGGGGTCAAGCTGGTGTTCCCTTGACCCTGGCCCCTAAGTTGGACCCCATGGTGGGTGGGTAAGGGAGGGATGAATTTACAATTATTTAAACATGAATTCCAAACAACTACACCCCCCAAAACTCGGAAAAAGAAGAAGACAAGGAACAGACAATTCAGACTCCGATTCGGAGATCGTTGAGACCTCTGGATTTTGGACGTCGTGGCTTGTGATGGAGGGCGCTGATGACGACAAGCCCTTGTCAGCTCTCAGCCCCTTCGCTATCCAGAAGGGCTTCCAGTGTCTGGCGGGATCGCTGAAATCCATCAAGAGGCTGAGGAGCGGAGCGTTTTTGGTGGAGACAGAGTCTAAAAGGCAGACACAGCTTCTGCTCAAGGCGACCACTTTTGTGGATAGGGCGGTGAGGGTTTCCCCTCACAAAGGTCTCAACTACTCAAAGGGGGTCATCAGATGCCCGGAGTTGAGAGGAGTGTCTGAAGCTGAGATCAAGAGCGAGCTGTCCTCTCAGGGAGTGACCAACGTGTACAGGGTGATGGTGAAGAAGGGGTCGGACAGAGTCCCGACCAACACATTCTTCCTCACCTTCTGCTGCCCGAATGTCCCCAAGGACATTTGAGTCGGATACCTGATGGTGAGTGTAAGCCTGTACGTGCCGTCCCCTCGAAGATGTTTCAAATGCCAGAAATTTGGACACGTGCGGGACCGATGCAAGGAGGAAGAGGCGTGTGGCACCTGTTCAGAGGCGGTGCACCAAGGCGATTGCGTCAGTCCAGCCCGTTGTGTGAACTGCGGAGGCGGCGACCCGTCCTCATCGAAAGACTGCCCCGCTTGGAGAAAGGAAAAGGAAATCCAGAAGGTGAAGACAGAAAAGAAGATATCGTTCTTTGAGGCAAGAAAACAGGTGGAGGCCGCGTCGCCTAAGGCGTCTTACGCCTCTGTCGTCAGACCTAGGATGGTGGACGTCGCGGTCCAGACGACGTCCACAGGGACGCAGACGGACGACGTGCCTACCTTGTTGGAACCGTTGGCCTTGGGTGGAGGCGCCATGTCCACCCCTTCCCATCCTGTGCGGCAGTCCTCAGGGGCTGCTGGGCGGGAGCGGAAAGCCTCGGGCGGAGGCACGTTGTCCGCCTCCCGCCCCACCCCACCCCCCGGACCCCCTCGCCCCGCCTCTCATCTGCCTGGCCCTCGGGCTGGCAGAAGTGGCCAGAAACCCCCTGTACCTCCAAAACTCAAGGAGGGGAGGGTTGCGGCCTTGGCGGGATCGGGAAGAGCCGAGGTGGTGGATATTCCGACTTGGTCGGAATCAGAAAAATCCAGTTAAAAAAATAGATACGGTATCTTAGCTGACCTTGAGCCACCGCAAGCAGAGGAGCAGGAGGTAGCGATGGATTAGGCTGCTGCTTTACTTTTTTTTAACCTTTTTAATGGCAGTGATCCACTGGAACATCCGGGGGTTCTTCGCCAATTTCCAGGAACTTCAGCTGCTTTGTTGTGCTTTGAAACCTTCAGTGCTGGTGCTGCAGGAGACTCTGCAAAGAGATGGCAAGGTTTTATCTCTCTCTGGTTTTAAGTCCGTTTTTAAACCCGCTCAACCGAAGCAAGAGGGATTGACGGGAAGGTGTCGCTCTTTTTATACGCAAGTCCCTTTTATACAGTACAGTTCCTTTAAGCACCCCTTTACAGGCGGTGGCAGTCAGAGTCACACTTGAGAAAACCATCACTGTCTGCTCTCTATACCTTCCTCCTGCCGTCCGTGTTCTGAGGCAGGACCTCATGAACCTGGTCGACCAGCTCCCACGTCCGTTTTTACTGTTGGGCGACTTCAATGGACACTTCCCGCTCTGGGGAAGTGAGATGACATCAGCCCGAGGTCTTCTCTTGGAAAACCTTCTTTCCGACATGGACTTGTGCTGTCTTAACGACAAGTCTCCCACTTACCTTCATTTGTCCTCTGGAAAGCTCTCGTGTTTAGATCTGTCGGTCTGCGATCCATCGTTGGTCCTGGACTACGAGTGGAAAGTGCACGACGATCTGCACGGGAGTGACCACTTTCCTGTCGTCCTCCGCCCCACAGATGGAGAAGGTGACTCTCTGCCTGACTGCCTGAATTATGACAAAGCAGACTGGGGAATTTTTACCATGAAGATAAGAGTGGAGCTGCAGGAAGAAACAGTATTGAAAAACAAGGACCCTGCTGACACTCTGACTCGGATCGTTTTAGATTGCGCCAAAGCAGCAGTCCCATCGTCTACCTCCAAGCCTCAGGTGCCAAGAACGCCCTGGTTCAACACGGAATGTCGGGAGGCCCGTAAGTCTCGGAAGAGAGCACAGCGACGCGTCTTTCGGAGACCGGAGACCGATAGCGTTCGAACCCATCAACAGCTGAGGGCGAAAGCCAGGTATGTTTTTAAAAAGAGCCAGAGAAAGTCATGGAGAGATTTTTGCTCTTCCTTAACCTCCAACACACCCAAGAAGAAAGTGTGGAGGGTTTTAAAAAGAATTAAGGGCAAAAACATATGCACAACCTTTCATCATCTTAAACTTTCAGACGCTCTGGTCACAGAGAAGAAAGCAGTTGCCAATTTGCTTGCCTCCACAATTGAACAGAACTCGAGATCTGCTAACAGATCTGCTCGGTTTCTTAAAACCAAAAACCTGTCAGAAAAAACACCCTGTAACTTCTCTTCCGACAACACAGAGAATTACAACCTTCCTTTCACAATGAATGAACTTAAATCTGCCCTTCAGACCTGTACGGATTCCTGTCCAGGAATGGACGAGGTCCATTATAAACTCTTAAAGCACCTTCCCAAAACCTGTCTGGACACCCTGCTCAAAGTTTATAACCACATCTGGATCACAGGCTTTTTTCCATCCTCCTGGCGGAAAGCCCTCATAATCCTGCTGCCGAAACCGGGAAAAGACCCCTTGAACCCCTCCAACTACCGCCCAATAGCACTGACCAGCTGCATCTGCAAACTGATGGAGAAGATGGTCAACGGTAGACTGATGTGGAAACTAGAGACCGACGGCCTTCTGGCGAAAGAACAGTGCGGTTTCCACAAGCATCGCTCTACCGTTGACCATCTGGTTCGTCTGTAAACCACTGTAAGAAATGCCTTTGTAAACAAACAGCATGTGGTGGCCATATTTTTTGACTTGGAGAAAGCTTACGATACCACCTGGAAATTTGGAATCCTCTTGGACCTGCACGAGCTCGGCTTCCGAGGACACCTGCCCCAGTTCATCCACAATTTTTTACAAGACAGAGAGTTCCAGGTGAGAGTCGGCACCACCCTGTCTGACATTCACGAGCAGGAGCTGGGTGTCCCGCAAGGGAGCATTCTGTCGCCGGCTCTCTTCAGCATCAAAATTAATGACATCGTTCAATCCGTTCAGAAGGGATCGGACAGCTCGCTGTTCGTAGACGATTTCGCCTTGTGTGCAACTGGCAGCACGTATGCCAGCATCCAGCAATGGCTTCAGCTCTGCGTCAGCAAAATCCGGCGTTGGGCAGAGGAGAATGGCTTCACATTTTCGTCCTCCAAAACTGAATGTATTCATTTCATAATTTTCGCCAGTTCTATCCGGACCCTGAAATCCGTCTGGGAAAATCCACCATCCCGGCGGTCAAGGAAGCCAAAATTTTAGGGGTCGTCTTTGATCAGAAGCTGAACTTCCTCAGCCATATCAAACAGCTGAAAATATCTTGTCAAAAAGCCCTGAACATCATTCGAGTTGTGGCACACACAGACTGGGGTGCTGATCAGAGAACTCTCTTGCACCTCTACAGAGCCTTGGTCCGGTCCAAACTGGATTACGGAAGTGTAGTATACGGCTCGACCAGACCGTCTTACCTGAAACTGTTGGACCCTATACACCATCAAGGGCTCCGTCTCAGCTTAGGTGCTTTCTGCACCACCCCTGTGGACAGCCTGTACGCAGAGGCGGGGGAACCGCCTCTCTCCAACCGCAGACTGAAGCTGACCCAAAACTATTATTTGAAATTGTTTTCTGAACCTACAAACCCTGCTTACGACGCTGTATTCAACAACCCTTTCGATAAGAAATTTAAAGACAACCCAAACTGCATACCTCCTCTCGGACTCCGCATTCAGCCGCACTTAGAAAATGCCGATCTGGATGTCGGTGGCATCTCAGATTTCTCTAAGTTCCCTGACAGCCCTCCGTGGACCTTTAGAACACCTGAGGTCCGATTCGATCTGGCCTCGTACCGTAAAGACTCCACCAGTTCTCTGGCCTACAGAACTTACTTTTCGGAACTCTGCCACAAATTCCCCACTTTTCAAAGTATCTTCACTGACGGTTCCAAGTCAGAGGACGGAGTCGCTGCATCTGCGTTCTGTCCCGACTTCCCTGACTGGCCCTCAACGGAACACATCCTGTCTGACAGCTCAGTGTACACTGCGGAACTGACCGCACTGGTTCTGGCGGTAAAAATGGTTCTCTCTTCGAAACAAAAAAGATTCATGACTCCTTGTCAGCCCTGGAGGCGATTGCCTGCAGGAATATCACTCATCCCAAACTGCTGGAATTTTATGAAGCTTTTACTCTCGCAACGAAGAAAGGATACGAGGTTGTGTTGGCCTGGGTTCCCGGACATGTTGGCATTCGTGGTAACGAAAGGGCGGACCTGCTGGCCAGGAACGCTGTAAAGAAAGAATTATCCAGATCCTTTGTACCATACACAGACATGAAGCGGAAGGTGAACACTTACGTTAAGGATCTTTGGCAAGAGGAGTGAAACACCCAGACGGACAACATGCTCTTCCAGATCCGTCCAGACCTAAAAGAGACCCTCCCTTCTGGGGTGAGGAACAGAAAGGAGGAGTCTGTGCTGTGCAGACTGCATACGGGGCACACTTTTTTTTTAACTCATTCTTACTTGTTGAAGAGGGAAGAGGCCCCTCGATGCATTCCCTGTGATGAGCCTCTCACCGTGAAACACGTGCTCCTTGACTGTTGGGATCTGCATGACGTTAGACGCAGACATTACACGGCGGTTTCTTTGAAGACTTTGTTTCGCGATGTCCCTTCGTGGGCGCTGATGGACTTCTTAAAAGAAGTGAACATTTTAAACCAGATTTGAAGGTTTTAAACTATGGAAGTTTTTTTTTTTAACTTTGGAGTGGAAAGTTTGAAGTGGTGACTCGTTTTAATTGGTTGTTTTTGTTTTTTTTTATCCTTGTAGTAGTTATTGACGCGGCGATAGCTTTGAGATGGCCTTAGTGGTTGGCGAGGCTCTAAGCACCATAATTTCATTTCATTTCATTTCTTCCTTGCTGATTCTGCTTTACTGAGGGCACTGTGCTTTGCTTTCAGGTCCTTCCAAAGTTTCTGTAGGCCTTGCTTCTCAAATTCTGAAGCAGTCTTCATCCTTTTCTTGAGCTTTATTTTTGCATTTCGGATGTTGTCCATTTCACGCTGTTGCCTGGATTTTTTTTAAGGTGTTCTTGTCTTTGGTTCTTTCACTTCATAGGTTTCCCGACAGGTTGTGTACACGATATCTCCGTAGGTGGCTAACTTGTGCTCCAAGGTGCTCTTTCCTATCAGCGCATCAAGTTTTCGGACTATTTTCTGGTCCAGCTCTTCCCATCCTGATTTTGCACTTGCAGGTGGCAAGTTTAGTTTCTGGTGTTTGGCTTCAAAATCTTGCACAATTGATTGATCTGAATTATCAGCGTGGATGTCCTTGGCACTGTGGTTTGAGTCCTGGCCTTGTTTTTCCAACGTCTTATCTGTTGGTGCAGTGTGCTGCTGAGTACAACCCTTTTGTTACTGTGGATCTTGCTGCCATGCTCAGTGGAGAATTTCCGCCCACAGCCACATGGGAATTCCATTGGTTCTGAAATCGTTGTCTGTTTACCATTTCCAGTCGTTATTCGGTTGGCGCCGATGGATTCATCATTCTCTGCCCCTTTCGGTGAATCCTGGGCCGAACCAATGGCAGCATAGCTGAGGCCAAGCTGCCGTCATATCAATGCTCCTGTGCCGTGCACACTGACAGTACAGCAGACGTGTGTGTGTGCGCGCGTGCGCACGTGTGTGTGTGTTTCTTGTGTGTGTGCGCGCCAGTTTTATGACTTCCCTTATCTCACAGTTTTTTTTATCATGGTGGCGTCAAAGCTGCCTGTGTATGTGTGTGTGTGCGTGTGTGTGTGTGTGACCACGTAACAGGCCTGTTCATGACCTCCCTTATTTCATTCTTTGATCATGGTGGTGTCAAAGCTGCCCCACCTCTCTAAGTGTATGTGTGTGTGTGTGTGTGTGTGTGTGTGTGTGTGCGCATTGTCTCTCTGCATCTTCACAAGCCACTGTTTCAATCGTTCGGGCTGTTTATTGGGAAATCTCAAAGTAGTAGGCAATGAGGAAGAAAAAAAATCAGCTCAAATTGTAAGTGCTTCCCTACATTTGTTTGTACATAGAGCACAGTCAGACAAATACGCACAGGAACACAGTCATGGCATTCATGAAGACACAGGCTCACCCCCGAAAACGGAGTATGGCTGCCTATATGGTAGAGTAAAAACGGTCATATACGTTAAAGCCCACTCATGTACTACATACAAGTGAACGTGGGAGTTGCAGCCCACAAACGAAGAAGACAGACAGACATGCACAATAACACAGACACACATATGCGCGTGCAAATGAGCATGTTTAGTGTAAATATGTTTTTCTTGCAGTGCACAATGTATTTTAGTTTATAGGATATGCGATCTCTTTTTTTCTTTTCTAATCACTTTTAAAAACTTTTCCCTCGTCTCAGACTTATATTTGTATATTTATGTGAACAGAAAAGTGCACCCATGAGGGGGGTTGGTGGATGAGACTGCAGGGGCGGATGCCGGCTCGTGGCTTTGTCGCTTTTCCTGGCCTGTCTGCGTTGCTCTGCTGCAGCGATTCTGTTGGCCTCACAGGATTTGGCGCCTTTGTGGACAGCTGAACGCCACTTTGGTCTGTCCATTGCATTCAGCTCTCATGTGTCGTGGCTGATGTTGAAGGCCTTCAGAGAAGCTTTCAGAGTGTCTTTGAAGCACTTCTTTTGGCCTCCATGGGAGCGCTTGCCATGTTGGAGTTCGCCGTACAGTAGTTTCTTGGGGAGCCGGTGGTCTGGCATGCGAACTACATGGCCTGCCCAGCGCAGCTGGGCCTGCATCAAGATGGTGTAGATGCTGGGCAAGTTTGCACGAGTGAGCACCTCTGTGTCAGGGATCTTCTCTTGCCACTTTATGCCGAGAAGTCTTCTGAGGCTGGTGGTGTGGAAGTGGTTTAGCTTTTTGGCGTGGCGTTTGTAGACCGTCCATGATTCACATCCATTGAGCAGTGTGGTGAGAACTATGGCCTTGTATACTTTGAGCTTTGTCTCCAGGGTGATGCCTCTCCTGTTCCAAACGTTCTTATGGAGTCTGCCGAAGGCAGTGCTGGCTTTGGCGAGTCTGGCATTCACCTCATCGTCGATGACAACTGTGCGAGAGAGTGTACTGCCCAGGTATGTGAACTTGTCCACCGCGTTCAGTCGTTGCCCGTTGATGAAGATGTTTGGTTCAACGTAAGGCTTTCCTGGAGCTGGCTGGTGCATCACCTCAGTCTTCTTTGTGCTGATTGTCAGGCCAAAGTTGTCACAGGCAGCAGAGAACTTGTCGACGCTGTGTTGCATGTCAGCTTCGGAGGCAGCGTTGAGAGTGCAGTCATCAGCAAACAGGAAGTCATTGACGGTGTCTGTCCTCACTTGGTTTTTGCTTGAAGCCTCCTGAGGTTGAAGAGTGAGCCATCTGTGTGGAATCTGATGCCAATGCCTACGTCAGCGTCTCTGAAGGCATCTGTCAGCATGGCTGAAAACATGAGACTGAACAGGGCGGGGGCAAGAACACACCCTTGCTTGACTCTGTTGGAGACAGGGAATAGTTCTGAAGTCTCTCCGTTGTCTTGGACTCGGGCCATCATCCCATCGTGTAGTTGCCGTATGATGGTGATGAACTTTCTGGGACATCCATACTTCGCCATGATTCTCCAAAGGCCATCTCTGCTAACAGTATCGAAGTAAAGGTCGGCGTTCTGTTCCTGACACTTCTCCTGGAGCTGCCTGGCAGCAAACACCATGTCGATAGTCCCGCGTTCTTTCAGGAAGCCACACTGGCTCTCTGGTAGGAGACCTTGCTCAAGGTGCGCTATGAGACGGTTGAGTAGCACTCTGGCCAGTCTTGCCTGCGACGGACAGCAGGGATATTCCACGATGGTTGTCACAGGCCTGACGATTTCCTTTGCGCTTGTACAGGTGCGAAACCAATATAGTATACATCTCGCGGCAGAGTTTATAAACAAAGAGTATCTTCCAAGTTCGCCGTATACCTTATCATTAGGAGTGAAATGAGGGATGTTTAGTAGTAATCTGCAAGCTTGCAAATGGATCCTTTCTATGGATTCTCGTGGTTTGAAACCCTATAGCTCCGAGCCATACAAAAGCGAGAGAACGACCTGAGCATCAGAGAGCTTGAAAAACAGTTTAGGAGAATAATGTCTAAGTTTTCTTAAAGTTTTCAAAATTACGAAGGTAGCTTTCTTTGCACGAATAACATGTTCAAATCCAGTAGCAACTTCAAAACTAAGTTTAGCTGAAAATAGGACACCTAAATATTTGTAAGAGTTAACTATTTCTAATCAATCTTGACCAATGTTCTTTCTTTCCTAAGTATCCACCTTTACGAAAAACTATAACTTTACTTTTATTTAGGTTCACTTTCAAGCGTAATCTTTGTGCACACTCATGTAGAACATTCAGCTGATTTTGTAAACCTGAAATGGTGGAAGACATAAGAGCAATATCATCAGGAAATAGTAAAATAAAGATTTCAATATCGTTTGGTTGGAACTGTATTCCATGCTTACCCCGCGTTAACATTTCATGTGCAAGCTCATTAATAAAGAGCGAGAATAGAGTTGGGTTTAATGAGCATCCTTGTTTCAGACCTTGCATGCACTTAAAATATTTGGTGCACGAATTACCACATCTAACACAAAATTGTATCGTAGTATACATACTCCTCAAAATATTGAACATTCTACCTTTAACCCCATTTCTAAGCAGTACACCGAACAATAGGCTATGCTGTACTCTGTCGATGGCTTTACTGAAATCTATAAATGCTGGATAGAATTTCTTATTTCTTGACAGATGTTTATCGATGCAGGCATGCAGAGTGAAAATGTGGTCAGTGGTAGAATATGATTTTTCTAAATCCTGCTTGTGCTTCTGGAATAATCAAGAAACGAGTCGATTATTTAAAATGCTTGTGAAAACTTTACTTAAGTTATTGATCAGAGAAATACCCCAATGATGATTAGTATCATTAGCATCCCCATTTTTAAATATAGGGATAGTGATAGATTTCGTCCATTCCTCTGGAAAATTACTATCTCTAAAAAGTTTGTTGAAGTATACCTGTTAGACAGACTCCAAAGAATTCAGAATAACGCTGCCAGACTCATTTGCAGAGCTTCTAAATTTGACCATGTTTCTCCTCTCCTTCAGTCTCTCCACTGGTTGCCTGTTTCTGATCGAATAGACTATAAGCTATCCACTCTGACCTTTTCTGCAGTCAACGGATCTGGCCCCAAATATCTTTCTGAACTCATCCATATCTATACCCCGTCTCGCCAGCTCCGTTCTTCCTCTGATACTCGACTTCTCAGGATACCTCACGTCAGAAGTAAGACCTATGGACACAGATCGTTTTCTTTTCAATCGCCAAAGACGTGGAACAAGCTCCCTGATAACCTCCGTCATTCTGATTCCCTCGCATCTTTTAAATCTCGTCTCAAAACTCACCTTTTCCCTCAGCAATAAGTTCAATTGTGGCAGGTCCACAACTACATGCATGTATATGAATGTGTATTGTGTGTGCGTGTGTATATGTAAGTTTGTGCCTACCTATGTGTGCGTATGTGTTAGGGTAGCTGTTAGATACACATGTATGTTAAAATGTATGTATGCAGTGTGTGTGTGTGTGTGTGCGTGCGTGCGTGTGTGTGTGTGTGTGTGGTCACATTTTGGTGTGTGTATGTAACATAGATATAATGTTTTATGTTATCAAAAGCGTTTTTGTAAAGCACCTAGAGCAGATTTCTGGATAGTGTGCTATATAAGTATCCATTATTATTATTATTATTATGTAACTAGGAAAGGGAGTATTGGGTCTACTGAAGCTTTCAAGCCAGCAGCTTTGCCATTTTTAAGACTTTGAATGGCTTGCTTCATTTCTTCTGCTGTGATGTCTGAATCCAGAATATGATCGAATACCATATCCGAGACGTTAAGTGCAGGTTGGTCCTGATTCTCATCATAGCCAGAATTCAGCAGATGGTCAAAGTGGACCAGCTACTCGTCCTGAGAAATGTTAGCTAAGTGGGCTCTACTGCGATACTTACTGATCTCTGACCAGAAAGCCTGAGAATCGTTTGCAACACTCATCAGAGAATCGATGCGCCCTGGATTAAAGTTACGCCTTTTCACGCCCTTTTGATTGTTATATTTCCTTCTTAGCTGTAAATAGGTGTTTAGCTCATTTATGTCCCCAGATCTTTTAAAAATTGTCAACACTGATATAACTGATCTTTTGTTTTCCTGGCATTCTTTATCAAACCATATTTTTCTTTTGACAATGCTTCTAGCAGGACGTTTTGTGCGTACACAAGCACTAGCATTCATCAGACGGCTCGTAAGTTCCTGAAGAGCTGTGTTGATATTTATATCAATCAAAGAGGATGCATAATCTATGTTATGAAAAAACAAATTGCTATTAGATATTTTTGTACATTCTCTCATCCTTTCCTTTCTCCAGACAATTCTTTCTGTTTCATAATGTAGCGAACATGGCACTGGTGATTCCCCTTTGATTTCAAATAAAACTGGCATATGTTCTGAATCAACTCTGCTGCAAACTGAAAAACTTGCAATACTGTCAATGAAATGGCTGGAAACAAGGCAGTAATCGATAACGCTACATCCATGTGCTGATATAAAAGTGTAGTCAGGACTAAAGTTACTAAGTTTATAACTGTTCATGATACATAAATCATTGCATCCACAGAAATTTAACATAGTTTCACCGAAAATATTCAAGGTGTCATCTTTTGTCAGCCTTGACTCTTTGAAAAAAGGAGTTAAATGGATGGGTCTGGAAGTCAGATTGGTGTGTGACCACGTTACATGGACATTGGCTGTCCTTGCATTTAAGTCCCCACTACATATCAAATGTGCCTGTGGGTAACGACTGATTAAGTCCAGAATACGATGATCAAGGGCATCTATATGGCAAGTAAAATTTGATGTTTTATAGTGTACTGAACCAGATGATGGGATATAAACAAATACCATAAGCAGATCTTTGTCCCACTGTAGCAATTATTTAGAAATTTTAATGCAAACCACATGCTCGGTATTGGTGTTATGAATTTGCTCAGGTCTTTATGGACAAGCAGCAGTAACCCAACGCTTCTACGACACATATATGAGTGTCACTGCTGCTGTTCTTAACATAGTGTGATTACTGAAAACACCCTCCAAACCAAACATACCATCTATATAAGTTTCAATTAGGCACGCAATGTCAAACATTTGTACAAAGATAGGAAAATCAGAGTCAGCAAGTTTGCTTGCAAGTCCATCAATATTCCACGTCATACAAGACAGGTTCTGAAGAGAACGCGCAACGGGCCGGTCGAATCCCTATTTGTCTGAATTTGTGGGTGGTGCGAGACACACACACACACACACACACACACAGAGGGAGGGAGAATCTGAGACAGAGACAGAGAGAGAGAGAGAGAATCTGAGAGACAGAGAGTGAGAGAGAATCTGAGGCAGAGAGAGACAGAGAGAGAAAGAATCTGAGAGACAGAGAGAGACAGAGAGAGAGAGAGAGAATCATTGAAACTGAAGACATTGTTTTTCAGAATGTGATCAATTACTCTCGGGATCACTCCAATCGATGGGCAGTCTGGTGCAAGATCGGCAGAAAAAGTGTCTGACAATGACACAGAGACTTCATCGTGAGGAATGTTACTGTAGAGCCCGACAACATCTGTTGTGACGATCAGTGCTTCAGGTGGCAGTGGTTGGTACTTCTCCCTCCAGTTCTCCACTGTTTGAAAAAAATGGGTGGTATCTTTCAGATAGGATGGAAGGCTTTGTACCAATGGTTGCAACCAAAAGTCCACTAATTTAGACAGCTTCTCAGTGGGTCCTCCACACCCTGACACGATGGGCCTCCCTGGTGTTTTCTCTTTACATTTGTGGACCTTTGGCAAGTGATAGAAAATGCTCGTTCTCATTTCATCTTTAATGAGTAGGGCCCATCTATAATGAGCCCCCTGTTGTGGAGCTCCTCCACTCGCGTGCAATGGACGCTGTAGGATCATGAGAGAGGCGTTGGTAGTTGTCTGTGTTGTTCAGTTGTCTGAGTGCTTCTGCTTCGTAGTCACTGCAGTCTTGCACTACTGTAGTCCCTCCTTTGTCTGCTTTAGAGATTCTGATCTGACGATTCTGCACCATGTCTCGAAGCTCAGACAATGCATGTCGACAGTTCCTGTTCAAATTATGTTTCACCACTCAGGGAGCAATGTGTCCTGCTACTGTGGAAGTGATGGTATCACAATAGGCATCTAAGCCCTTATCACGTCCCTCCGGTGGGCACCACATTTTCTTCTTGTAGAATTTGAATGCCTTGGGGATTTGTGCAGGTACGTCATCACGATGGAAGAACTCTCTGAGACGTAACCTTCTCTCCCCTTCTTTTATGTCCCAGAGCAATTCTGCTTCATTGACAGAAGTTGGTGTGGGGCAAAACTTAGAACCCAGAGACAGCACATAACTTTGTTCTGCAGAGAGTTGTACTGATGATAAATTTATCACCTGGTGGGGTTCAGGCTCTAACACAGTGTTACACCTTCCAACTCTGGTAACAATCCTACAATGAAAACTGTGCGTTTTGAACTATGTTAACCATCATACAATGAAAATTGTGTGTTTCCAACTCTGTTATCCATCATAAAATTAAAAATGCGTGTTTTTAACTCTGTTAACCATCCTGCAATGACAACTGTGTGTTTCCAATTCTGTTAACCATCCTACCATGAAAACTGTGCATTTCCAACTATGATAACCACAATACGATAAAAACTGCGTGTTTCCAACTCTGTTAATCAGCAAATAATCAAACTTGTGTGTTTCCATCGCTATAAATCACCATACAATGAAAACAGTGTGTTTCCAATACTGTTAACCACCATACACTGAAAACTACGTGTTTTCATTGTAGAATGGTTAACAGAGTTGGAAACACACAGTTTTCTTTGTAGGATGGTTAACAGAGTTGTAAACACAGTTTTCATTTTAGGATAGATAACAAAGTTGGAAAGACGCAGTTTTCATTGTAAGGTGCTTAACAGAATTGGAAACGCAGAGTTTTCATTGTAGGATGGATAACAGTTGGAAACACAGTTTTCAATGTAGGATGAGTAACAGATTTGGAAACACGTAGTTTTCACTGTAGGATGGTTTTCAGAGTTTGAACACACAGTTTTCATTGTATGGTGGTCAACAGTGTTGTGAATACACAGTTTTCATTGTATGGTGGTTACGAGAGTTAGAAATACAGTTTTCATTGCATGGTGGTTAACAGATTTGGTAACACACGATTTTCATTGCATGGTGGTTAACAGTTGGAAAGACGCAGTTTTCATTGTATGGTGCTTAAACCCTGAACATGAGCACAATCAAAGTGTCCTACAATGTCCATATAGCGATTGAAAGCATTGGTCACTCGCGTAATTGTGCGAATTGCTGTCATTTGATCCACATTTTCCTGAAGCGTAAAATCGTGTCAGGCAAATTTGCAAAACGGGGGTGAGCGATTCTCTCGGTCCTTCATACTTCGATGTTGTTTCCTGCTTTCTCGCGCTTACCAAAAAATACATGCCTTGGAAATCGAAAATTCGTGTAGATTTGTGAGTTGTTTAACATTTTTATTGGATATGCATGGTCCGTTGGTACGCGTTCTCTTCGGATTGCGCGCATGTTTTGTCGTTTCAACACGAACACGCCATCTTGTTTAGCCGGATAGTTGGCAACTAAAGGATTTCGACCACCTCCGAAGGTGGTGTAAATTTAGGAGCCAACTTCGATCGAAGCAACCCGAAGTAAGGTTTCATGCATTCGTTACTTTGAGATTTAGTTGTCAACTTTCGTTTAGTTGGCAACTATGCGTTTAGTACGGTTTCATGCATAAGACCCCTGACCACTACGTAAAAATCTTCAGACTGCGTTGTTTTGTCACAGTTTGTTTTTGTTTTTATTAACTGCAAACTAACCACTGCTGACCACTGACCACCACTGACCACCACTGACCGTTGACCATTGCTGACCACTGCTGATCACTGACATCCACTACTCAGTGACCACCACTTACCACTACTGACCACTACAGTCCACTGACTACTACTGCCCGCTGACCGTTGCTGACCGCTACCTACTGCTGGCCACCACTGACTGCTGACTACTGCTGATCACCGCTAACCACTGACCATAACTGACCACTACTGACCATTGCTGGCCACCATATACTGACCACTAACCATTATTGACCACGGACAACTATTGACCACTCATGACCACTGACTAATGCTGACCACCACTGAACACTGCTGGGCACCACTGACCACTACTGACAGCTGAGCACCACTTACCACTAGCACTACTGATCACTTACAACCACTAACCACTGACCGACCAGAACCAACCACTGACCACTATATACTGACCACTTATAACCATTGACCACTGACCACCGCTGCCCAGCACTGACACTGCTGACCACCACTGACCACTTACTTCTGCTAACCACTGACACCACTGTCCACTACTAACCACCGTTGCCCAGCACTGACCACTGCTGACAGCTGACTAGCATTGACTACTGCTGACCACCGCTGACCACAATCACGGAGCACCATTGACCACCACTTACCACCGCTGAGAACCACTGACCACTATATACGGACCACTACTGACCACCATTGACCACCATGAACCATGACGGACAACTTCTGACCACTGCTGACCACCACTGACCACTTCAGATCACTGACCACTGTTGACGACCACTGACCACTACATACCACTGACTATCACTGAGCATGACTGACCACTACTGACCGCTGACCGCCACAGACCACCAATGTCCACCACTGACTGGTGACCACCGCCTATCACTATGGGCCACTACTGACCACCGCTGACCACTGACCATTGACTACTGCTGACCACTGCTGACAAGCACCCAAAAGTGTATGTATGATAAAACAAACATATGTTTTGGGGAACATAGACATGGGGGGATACAGACCTGAGGGAACATAGACCTGGAGAAATATAGACCTGGGGGAACATAGACCTACCAAAACCGTTTTTGGGAAACATAGACCTGGGGGAATATAGACTGGGAGAACAAAGATCTGGGGGAACAAAGACCCAGAAAACGTAGATTAAGGGGAACATAGACCCGTGGGAACATAGACCTGGGGGAATATAGTCCTGTAAGAATTTGTAGCTGGCTGAAGGAAAATTTTGGGAACACACACCTGGGGGAACAGAGAGCTGACCCCCCGAATTATCTGCAAAATAAACCGCCAAACCATCATTTCATGGAGATGGAGTGTGTGTGTGTGTGTGTGTGTGTGTGTGTGTGTGTGTGTAAATCAGAATCAGAATCAGATTCATATTCATTTGTCATGAAAACCGTGAATGAAAGGTTTATAGACACAACAATAAAGGGAGTTTGTGTGTGTGTGTGTGTGTGTGTGTGTGTGTGTGTGTGTGTGTGTGTGTTCTTTGTCTCTTTTCTTGCTATTTGATTTTTTTAGATACCTTTCTTCAATACACCCTTTTTCTTTCTGTTTCTCTTCTTAGTTTCTTCTTTCTTCCATGTTTATTGCCTATGAGATTATAGTTTAAAGTTTTATTCATCCTTTCACTCCAATTACTTATAGAGGACTGCTATCAAATGATACTTCTACGCCCCAAAGAAGACATTTAAATACTCAACACTATAACTTAATAAGAAAACGCGAATATGTTTCAAACAATAATTAGCATGTGAATAAACCACTTGTGGAAATCTTATAAACGTACCTATTACTAACAAATTTTATCTGCCTCCAAGTGAACAACAACAACAAAAACAAACAAAAAACCAAAAAAAACAAGAAAAAAAAGGACAGAAAAAGAGAGAGATGAAAACCGACTTCGGAGACAAATATTTATCATGCACACGCTTGTTTCGGAAGTCCTCATACTTTGTGCATTCCATTATAAAATAGAACTCATACCCAATCGCAGCCATTTTACAAACCTTGCATAACCGCATCTCTCGTGGTCCTCTAAAAAAAACGGCCCAGAGGATATAAACTGGCCTAGGCCAAACTGTACCCCGGGTAAGTTTATACGGGGGCACATTCTGGCCTAGGCCAGTTTATACGGGGGTAAACTCTGGACAGGATAAGATCTGGCCTGTTACACTGGTGTCGACGGGGAAAAAAGACTGCAGGCAAGTATACCAAAGAATTAATAACATCATCGGTAGGAAACGCAGGCAGAAATAAATCACTCCACAAAGTCACGCAGTTGTGTGTGTGTGTGTGTGTGTGTTGGTACTTTGAACATCAGAATTTGACGGTGTTTCATGCACTACATAAAAAGTGACATCGGGATTGTTTTCTTTTCCTTCTACACACGCAACGAGTTTTTGCAGCATACGTGTTTAGCCCGGCCGTTGAGTGACGTAGTTCACGGCTCCAAAACAATACACAACACCATTCATCTGAAGGCTTACACCAACTTGACGTTTTATAAACCCTGTTATCCTTTTAGATTCGGGAGCCGGCGATTAACAGGCTGTCACTCTCTGCCGGGCAGGGGAAGACAGCTCGGAACTGAGCGTTCAAAATGTTGGTGTCGACTTATCGGGGTAAAAGCTAAATGGGGACCAAAAGTTTGTTTGTTTGTTGTTTTTTTGTTTTGTTTTGTTTTGTTTTTTGTTTTGCTGCCCCATCATCTGCACCATTTCAGTGGCATTACTCCCACGCCGCTCCTTTAGATTCCCCCATACACGGCCACACCCGGGTTCGTCCGTCACAGTTCCAGCGTCAGCAGTCCGCAGGGAGTTTGATCCATGTTACGTCACCAGAAGGCCACACACCAGAGGAGACCCTGCACTGCTGCTGAGTCACTTCGGTGGTGTTCAGTGGTGCCTGTTCTGATTCAACGTACTTAGGACACCACCTACTAAGCCCCCTATTAACGACAATAATGGCTTAGTCGCGGAGCGTCCCTCCCACCAGCAAAAGTTTAGTCGACGGATGCGATGTGTCCACTTACAGGGGGTCGAGTTAAGCGGGGGGAAATTACTCAGTGAAATAAAGAAGGCTACTGACTGGGCCAGAAGAAAGTGTCGACTTCAGTAGCCGATGAGTCAGCCTAAGTGGTGTCGAGTTAAGCGGGGACAACTGTACAGATCACAGACTGTCACTAAGTCATAACGTTAGTACAAGGGATTAGATGCGATGTGGTCCACGCACACCATTGCAAGACAAACGTATTATGTACATGTACACAGTTATCAGTCAAACCACAGTCATAAACAACACATTAAAATGCAGATCGACTTCTTCATGACTGACCACAAGGCGCGTTAAGACGCAAGATACCCAGCAGAAACAGGACAAAACGTACTTCACTGAGTAAGAATTCATCGGTCTTATGCCCAATGCAGTGAGGTCTCAGTAGATATTCATCGACTTGTGCCCATATCAGTCATCAGTCATGCACACACGCTGCCTCTCTCGCACTGGTTTCCCAAGCGTTTGTTGTTGTTTTTTAATAAAATGAAAACCCAACGTCTTCTTTTATTATTATCATCATTTATATAGATTCACTTAGGTCATTTTTATTATCAATAATAATAATAATAACGAAGTGCTCATCTATAGCGCTGCTCCATCAGAGAGAGGCTAACGGCGCTTCCCAAATCAAATTTACTGAACATCAGTTAACAAGAAAGAAACGATTCTCAATAAGATTCAAATAACAATCACTCATGGCGCTCTAGAAATTACGTGACATGTTACAAAAGATGGGAAGCAACAACCATCAAGAAAAAGAAGAAACAGTCACAATCCTGGCATAATAAACAGCGCGCACACACATACACACACACGCTCGCATGCACACGCGCACACACAGCACCTCCACTCACACATACACACACAACAATGGAAAAAGTAGTATACCTACATCCTTCATAGAACAGCATATTAGACTAAACAGTCATTGAAATGCAAGACAAAAAAAGATAAGCTTTCAACTGGGACTTGTAGGGAGTCCAGGAAGGGGCCTTTCGCAGGTCTGCATGCTGTGAGTTCCACTTGGGATGAGGCACTGAATTATCGTTGACCGAAGGTTTTCAGATCAGTGTTCGGCACACGAAGTGACCGCGGGGAGACTGAGAAGTTGTGAGTGAAGAAGAGAGATACTGAGGAGTGTACCATCAAAAAAGCGGTACGCAGGCGTGGCAGTTTTGAACTGAATACGGAATTTAAATGGAAGCCAATGCAGCTCTTTGAAAAAAGGTGTCACGCTTAGATTTCCGCGCAATAAGTTCAGCTGTACTGTTCTTAACTTTTTGCAGATGACGGATCTGATCAGCTGGAAGACCTACCAGTATATACGGTACTGAATTGCAGTAATCCGACAGACGTGAGGTAACAGTAAGTGGAGCAGAGCCAAATCGTCTAACCGTGGCAGTCTTCAAAAGATATGAACGAATACTAGCAATTTTTCGATTTACCAGAAAAGCTGCATGGCGGAAGGAGCTAATACATTGCTATATGGACATTGTTTCGTCAAGATTTACACTGACATAAGTACTTGACAACAGGTTTGAAAAGGCTGTACCCCCCGCCCCCATCTCCTCACCCCCCGCCGCCAATGTTTGCAAACTCACTGTCCACTTTACAACTGAGGTGTGATGCTGAGCCCACTGGCATGATCTGTCTTGTCTGCGTTCAGTTTCAACTCCAGTGTTACTGCTCATCCAGGCCAGCCCGTGATCAATACAATTTTGAATATAAAATTATTCTATCTATTCATCAGTAACTTGATGAATTTGATGACCTTTCCATTAGTTTATGTAGGTAGGTCCGGGCAAATTTTCAGATTCATTGTAGAAGACTTATATTTGCAAGAATGAAAGAATGCAATAAAATAAGGAGCCACACCAAATTTCAAAGCAATATCTCAAATAGGTTTTAAGATATAGAGTTTTGAATTTTCAAAAAAACCCGCGATTTCAGCCAATCTCACAGAATGACATTTTAGAACCCGTGTAGAATTGCCACTAATGCATTCTCATAGTCAAAACTCTTCACAAATGATTTATATAGTAAACAGGAGACCTCAGACTTTTTTTTAGTTGGCTGTTATTGGCTGAATGCCAGTGTCATACATTCTGAGGAAAATGCTCATTTTCTGCATGTCCGATCCTGCAGTTTTGATGGTAGCGTTACTAAAATGACTGGAACTCAAAAACTATTGCATCTACATAAACATTTAAGATATTTTCTAGCTTAGGAAAGACTGTAGACTTACAAGACAGGAAATGTTAATAATAGATCTTGATAAATGAAAGCTTTTGATAAGATTATATGAAAAATTAGGCTTTATTCAAGACGATCAGGGATAATGTGCTCCACTAACGTTAAAATGATTCTCCTTTTAGATATTTTTCAGGATTTGTGTGTGTGTGTGTGTGTGTGTGTGTGTGTGTGTGTGTGTGTGTGT
Organism: Babylonia areolata; assembly: GCF_041734735.1. Lineage (NCBI taxonomy): Eukaryota > Metazoa > Mollusca > Gastropoda > Neogastropoda > Buccinidae > Babylonia > Babylonia areolata. The sequence continues at coordinate 10,278,717 of NC_134888.1, read as the reverse complement.
GTGTGTGTGTGTGTGTGTGTTTGTTTCAAAATCAATATGTATGCATCACTTGCGCTGTTTTCTTGTTTATACATTATTATTAAATATTAATCAGCACAGCTGATCGTACCAGTTCTCAAGTACAGACATCCAGCTGAACTAATGCATGCTCCGTATCAGTGCTGAAGTATGAAAAGGTTGAAAGGAAACAACAGTCATACAATACAGCATCAAATGTACCCCTGGTAGTGTTATTTGGATTATTTTTTCTTCTGTGTGTGTGTGTGTGTGTGTGTGTGTGTGTGTCTGGTCTGTGTGTGATGTTTTATCTCTCTCTGATATATATATATATATATATATATATATATATATATATATATATATATACGCACACACACAGAGATCACTCTCTCTCTCTCTCTCCACATTAATTCTCAACAGCTCATCCGTTTCCAGTATGAACTAAAATGACGATTGGGGAGTGAGTTTTTATACTTTCTGGATTTGTTGGTGGTATTTTTGACTGTGTACTTGTGACCAAGCGCGCTATTCACGCACAAGCCAGAGCAGACGACGTTTTCCCTACTAACCCTTGCACAGAATATGTGACGTCACTCTGCTTACATCATTTTGTCCTGGCCAGACCACAGCTCGCCCAATGTCGCGTCGCAGTACGTCATTGGCTGAGAAGAAACTTGTGTTTCTGTTCCACAGTATTTAATTAATAACTCTTTTGTCAGATCAGTAAACTACTAGTATTATATACTGGCAGAATCGTCTTAATTCCATCTTTAAATCTATTCCATTTATGTTCGGCTACGTGAAACTGATTTAACGCAGTTTGTAATTTTCAGCGACGAGCTCGTTAAAACTGACCCTGTTCAGGTGACTTAAATTAAGATTATAAATTCACCTTAAATAATCAACACTTCATTTTACACTCATTATAAAGTAGGCGTTGAGCTCTTTCTTTTGCAACTTATCCGATGCAAATCGGTTCAGTAATCATCTAGAACTCTGTCACTGAACACCTTGTAACAAGCACAGTTCTCATCAGATTTCTTCAGATTAGTGACGATCTGGTTTGCAGCCCACGTGATTGTCTTTGTAGTTCGCCTAATTTGTATAAATTGGCCGAGCGGGTGATGAGTGGAAATCAACTCCAACCGAACAAACTTGACCTTAAGGGTGTAGACGCCAATAGGTCGTTAAACTCCAATAGTAGGCGATGAGTGGACACTTCCACACCCGAGCCAGCCGCAGCCAGCACCTGCTCTCTTTGTCTCTTGCTGTGTCGCGGGCAGTGGTCAGTGTCGTTCCAACAGCAACATCTCGCTACGTATGGCTGTAAGTACTATTGTGTAGAAGGGGTCGGCCCGCTATTGCGCGGCCCGCTATTGCGCGGGCCCGATATTGCGGGGGCCCGCTATTGCGCGGGCCCGCTATTGCGGGCAAGGACTTACCTCTTTTGCGTCTGCCCTCGATCAAACGTGCTACCATGTTGAATGAAAAAGTGCAAGTACAACATAAAGTAGATTTTCCAAGAGAAAGTGCAAGTACAACAAAGTAAATTTTCCAAGAAATCATACCCCCCCCTACCCCCCACGGAACGGCTGGTAGGCCCAGAGAGCTTACAGTGAGACGTGTGCAAGTTATGCAAGTTCAAACCCCGCTGCCGCCCTAAATCAAACTGCCCTTTTGCTTCCCACCGAACTCGGACCCACGGGATTTTTAATTGGCAGGCGAACGTCTAACTCATCCTGCCACCTTCCTCCTTGCATCACCTTGGCAACTTTTCCGCTTCTTCGTTCGCGCAATAGCGGGCCCCCGCAATATCGGGCCCGCGCAATAGCGGGCCCCCGCAATATCGGGCCCGCGCAATAGCGGGCCCGCCCCGTGTAGAATGTGTTGACTTGTGAAAGGTATTCGACACAGTACTTGTGTTCATATAAGTATGTTCAGTTGTTGCTTTGTTCAGTTAATTCTTTGTTTAGTTATTGCTTTGACATGTTACTCACAGCTCGGCTATGATTGATCTAGAAATTGCCATGTCGTCATATGCTCGGAGCAGTGTTCCATTTGATTCTTAACGTCAGTCAGTGACGTCTCTCGACACAGATAGTTTGTTCCAGAATGTTCTAGTGAGTGCGTAAAGTTCATTCACCACTTAATGGTTAAGCCATGATGGTGCTTCACTTACTATCTGGTCTATCAGTTTGCCAGTATTATATCTAAGCCACTGATTCTCTATCTTGTTTGTTATTCAGGTATTATCTTTCACACTAATATCAGTTGTACTGCTACAGTGTGCTCAGTACTCTAAGATGTGTGTAGTATTCTGCTGTTGTGATTACAAGATAGTGTTGGATAAATTGTTTCAATCACTTTAACTGAGCTATTCAAATGTATTAGGAATGTCATTTGATGTCAGCGTTTGGTCTTCACACATTTGCATTATGTTGTTGCGTATCCCAAACCCGAGTGAATAGTCTTTCCATGTGATATGTATACATGCGCTTTATTATTCACTTGTGCCGACATGTTGTGCTTATGACATTTGTTTGTGTCATTCCAGGCACTGTCTTCTCTTAGACTAGTTCTCTTCTAGTCTTCTTCTCTTTTTGTCTTCTTCTTTTAGTTGTCTTCTCCTAGTTGTCTTCTTCTTAGTTCTCCTAGATATCTTCTTCTCTTAGGTCTTCTCTTTTTATGTAAATAAAACAATAGAAAACCCATTTGTGACTGGCCTCTATATGTCCCTGGCCTGTGCGTGGGATCTTGTCTATCCTTTCATTCAATCAATCAATTAGTTAAGTCTTTTGTGCCGTACCCTATTAGAACCACTCGGAGCACGGCTACATACTATTTACGATTGTGTGCCATGACTTGTGTGCGCGCGTGCGCGTGTGCTTGTGTGTATTGTGTGGGGGGTGGGGGTGGATGTATAGTTTTCAATGATGTTTGGTATCTTGTGTGGGGGATGGGGGTGGGGGAGTTGGGTTGGATGTATAGTTTTCAATGATGTTTGGTTTCTTGTGTGAGGGATGGGGGTGGGGGTGTGGGGGATGGGGTGGATGTACAGTTTTCCATGATGTTTGGTATCTTGTGTACAATTTTTCCTTTTTGCTATCTACATATGTATTCTATTTGTAAACGCCTAAGGCTTATTTTCAAGATTAGGCGTAAATGCTAATATATATATATATATATATATATATATATATATATATATATATATATATATATATCTGTGTGTGTGTGTGTGTGTGTGTGTGAAATAAAACAGAAGTAAGAAAATACAGTAAGTATGTTGTGCGATCACAAAACTGAACAAGAACCCCCGGGGGATGAGGGGGAGGGGGAAGGGTTGCAGGGAGGTGTATTCTAGAGGGCGACATGGGTCGGTCGGTGTTTGTTCAAAAGTGGAGGTGCTGAACACAAATGATATATTCTGGCAGTTGAATATCTTCATCGGTCTTTTTTTCTTTCTTTTTTTCTCCTTTCCTTCTCCCTTGTTTTTTTAAACTGTGGATTTTCCCCCCATTTACTAATGTATAGTGTGTGTGTGTGTGTGTGTGTGTGTGTGTGTGTGTGTTGTGGGTTCAAGAGTCAAATGTTCTTTGGTTAAGTTCCCTCTCAAAAATCGATACTAAAGATATGAATTAGTTTTCTTAAAAATACTGATACACATTTTTTTTCCAATCAGAGTCATGTAGTTAATATAATCTGACGTTTCCTTTCGCATACTGAGGTTCCTTCACTCCAAACAGAATGTCGGTAACTGACAATTTTAACGTAACATTTGTTTCCAGTTTAATTTTCTGCTGAATATAGTTCCATAGGTTTCGGACCAAAGGGCACTCACAGAAAAAGTGCTCAATATTGTTTTCTTTAACTTGCATTTTATTTAAGAGAATATATGTGGGGTATATATTGTGTAGTATTTTCCAGTGAAGTACTCTTAATCTGGTTTCTGTTTTAGTTTTTACAGCTCTTGACCAGGCAGATTTAGCCAGATTATAATTAAATTTTCTGATCCAAAAGTTACAAGCTGTTGGAGTAATCGTTTGCTTATTTTTGTTTAACATTTCGTTTATAGTCTTTGGCTTTGACTTATATAAACGTGCGCAGCAGTTTTTTGCTTTGTTTTCCTTTTCCGCCCTCTGTATCCACTGAATCCAGTGTTTGGGAATGAGTTAACTACGGCATTATATTAAAAAAAAAATGGTGCCAGCCATGTTTTTACCTATTAGGTTATGTATTTCAGTCAATGACAAAAGTCGTTTTTCATCATGATGTATTAATCTCAAAATTGTTCAAAACCGTTTTTGTGCCCGGCAATTTTCAAAGTACAGAATTTTGTTTTTGTAAGTAATAAGAGTATTGTTGAACAGCAACTGGTGCTGAAAATTATTACAGTTTACTTCATTTTGTGTCATTACGGTTTTGTTGACCTCCTTCCAGAACTCATTATCGATTTTTTCTGGACCAGTTAAATTTTTTGTCCTACAATTCATATGGAACACTTTATCACGGTTTGCTATCTTGCCCAAGTGCCAGTACCGTATCAGTGTCCAGTTTTGTTGTTCTGTTGACATGAGACAGTCTTCCTGAACATTGTAAATATAAACAAATTTTGTAATTGAATCAAGTTAATCATTTTGAGGCCACCATCCTCGTAATCGGTCTCTAGCACTTTTCGTTTTACTTTTTCGAAAGCTCTCTTATTGCTGTGCTTTTTCTGCCATAAATATTTGAACAGAGCTGTATTTATTTTGTTCAGTACATTGTGTGGAAGGCCGATGGACTGCATTATATAACTGATTTGACTGATTAAAAAGGCTTTTAGTACAACTATTTTACCTTGAATGCTAAGGTCTCGTTTGCTCCAATGTTTTATTAAAGTATTTATTCGCGCGGTTTTGGTCGTCCTGCAGTTATCTTCAGTATTCTTGGCCATGATTTTGTTTCTTTCAAAATAAATGCCAAGGATTTTCATTCGCTCTACGGTCTACCTCTGTGAATGGAAGGTTTTGTTTTTGTTGTTTGCCTATAGTCTTAAAGCTTTTATTTTTTCAACATTCAGTATTAGGCCAGAGAACTGTTCAAACGTATTCAATATTTCTACTGACTGACCTGATCACGTCTCTGAGAACTTCTCACTGAAAAATTCGTCTGCTATTTTGACAGAGTTCTTGGCTGGCTTTCATTGTCAGAAAGAAAATTGTTTCACAACAGAAAACATGATATTTACTAAAATTATAGTGAAACCTATAATTAAAATGCTTACAAAAATAACTGAGTAATGTAAAGCCGTTGGTTTCCATTTTTTTTCTATCCCCCCCCCACCCCCCTATTTGAATCAAAACCTCATATTTAAATCAAAACCTCAAGACAAGTGACAAGACTTCCACGATGCCGGGCATTGAAACCTCAGATCTAAACTTAAAATAGATCTAGTTGATCAGTGGCATAAAAAATACGGTCTCCACTTTTTCGTTAAACGGACGATGCTCCTTGAAAGCTTTCAGGTCACTCTGAAAAGCATTTTAAATATTTTTTCAGTGGTGGGTTTGACGAGAAGATTTATTTTGTCTGGAAGCGCAGCGTCAATAAAAATAGGTAAATTTTGGGCCACCTTTTTTGTCACGTGTAATTGGAGTAAAATATATCGACTGGAAACTTAGCCCACATAAAGTAGAGAACGTGATCTTTTAGGCTATTTGATTGGTCTCTTAAGTCGATTGGTTGTAAGGAACAATGTCCGTAATCTATTTTTGTCACCAACCCTCTCAGACCAGAAGCAGACGTCGGCGGCAAACTTGTTTACTGCGCGGCTGCGGCCGGGTTTGAAGAGCGAAGGATACTTCAGTTCGGGCGATCACTGAGTTTCACTCACACTGTCTTGCACACAAAAAAAGAAACAATTAACAGGAACAAACAAAGGCGGTTTTATTTTTGATATATCTTTCAACTCGATGTACTGATGCAGTATTGCGCTTGCTAGGAAGAAGTGAAACATTTTATAAAAATACGATCCGTCAGCCATAGTTACCGACAGCAGTTACATAGCGGCCGGACCTACCTAGTTTATGCATCCCTTTGCCCCCAAGTGCGTTGGGTAATGCTGCTGGTCTGACATCTTCTTAGCAGACGTGGGGTAGCGTATATGGATTTGTCCGAACGCTGTGATGTCTCATTGAGTAACTGAACTGAACACACACACACATTCTTACGTATATATCGCAGCTCCCAACACACGCACACACCCACAGCCACAGTCACCACCCACCACCCTCCTACACACACACACCCTCCTACACACACCCACGGACGTACGTCCGTGACACACACCTGGCAGCAAACGGCATTGGCTCCCTTGGCAAAAACACCTTTCAATTCTTAACATGGCGGCGGCAGTGCGGACGCGAAGCTCCTACGCTCCGGTGCCTGCAGAAGACACGGGCTCTGACAGACTTTTACGAGTCGAATCAACGGTTTCTGTTACTAAACCACGTCGTGGGTTGAGTGTTTGGATGATCGTATTGTTGCTGATTGGTTTGTGTGTGATTTTTCTATTGGGATTCTGTTTGGGATTTTACGTGCGCGAGAGCCAGACTGAAGACACTGTGAGTGACATACTGGCGAACTGCGGGGGACGACAAAATGAAAGAAACGCCGTCAAACTCACAGAGATTCACGACGATATTATGTATCGAATCCGGGGGGAATACATTCGGCAATTTATGCAGTAAGTGTTGCTGTTTTTTTTTTTTTTTCCCCCAATATCACTATTTCATATAATATGCATGATCTGCGAAACAAACACAAACTGTAGGACACTTGTAACACCAACTGTGACAAAGTAACACAGAGATCATAAACGGACCGAGGTGTCGTGTGACTTGCTCTTTGAGGCACATACATACAGTGTAAAGCGTGCATAGTGACAGTGCAAAACGCCTTCAGCACATTGTCACCCAGATCACTTCAGTCATTCATCTTATGATTATGCTCGTCAGGGACAACAAGCACCAGCCGACAGAAAGTTTTCTGTTTCTCTGTTACCATTGACCGCAAGATTTACTATTCTTGTTCACCTGGCTCTTATAATAATATACATAGAAAGGGAGGCGAAAAACAAATAAATGATAAACTATTACAATTCTCTTTTGTTTAACACTCATATAAAGTTTAGAAAGATAAACCCAGAACCAAATGCAATGTGACATGATAAAAGCTTTAAACATTTTATCATTGCATTAGTTGGTGTTTATGACATTGCAAAATTTCAGAAATGTATGTATGTGACACTGTCAGTGTGTGTACATACACCACATAGTGACATACTTATTATGTGTAATTAAATGTGTGTGAAATGTTCCAAAGGATTATATGTGAAGTGTTGTTTGACCTTATTTCTCTGTAGAGATTTGGAGTGCATATTGAGCAAATGTACAGTATCTGTTTCCTCTCAAAAAAAGGAAAATCTTTGATTCAGAGTTGCTACTTTTTTAATGTTATTAATTGAAAAAAATGATAATTTATTCTCCTTAACATTCAAATAGAAGTTGATATTGTTAAAAAAAAATCACAAATTGAATTATAAACTGTGGAGTGAGTCATGAATATAACATGTTCTGAAGTCAGAAAGAGAGAGAGAGAGAGAGAGAGAGAGAGAGAGAGAAAGAAAATGAAATAAAACAAATTTTATAACAATTTAAGCATCACTACTTGTTTGTTTCATCCAGCCTAGCCCATGGGCAACAACAAACATACAAAAAACAATAAACAAGCAAAAACACAACAACAAAAATAAGAAAAAAATACATGAAAATAGTCATCCACAGGGCTATGGAGAGGGAGACAGAAATGGGAGGAAAGAGAGCATACTGAATGATCATCAGTACATCTTTGGATATAGTTCCAGTATCAAATTTGAAAGATTCATAAGAAGATAATGAAAATTCGCTTTAATTTTTTTTTCTAAAGTACAGTTCACTTTTAAAATTTTTGGTAATATGATCCCATAAACAACCCCCCGAGAGAGAGAGAGAGAGAGAGAGAGAGAGGGTTGAAATTTGAATAGAAAAAAAAAATTATCTTTAGTGTTTTAGCAGCATTTTTCATTTTTGTTTCTCTGCTAGCTCTCTCTCTTTCTTCTCTGTGTGTGACTGTGAGTGAGTGTATGTATATTATATATAATATATATAATAAATATTATATATAATATATAAATTATACATACATGTGCATGCGCGCATGTGTGTGTGTCTGTGTGTGTGTGCATTCAAAAATGTACATTATTTTTTAAAATAACATTTACAGCCTTATAACTTATGAGATTTGTTTTATAAACATATTATGTACATGAAATTGAAAATTTTAACTTGGTTCTCTCAATGCCAAAAGCACACACACTATAAACTATTTAAATATAATCTGTACAATGTATACGGGTATAGGATATGTTAAATGGGGTAAGGGACAAGTTTAGAACTGTTCTGTTATGTAATCACAGGTCATAATTTAAACTTTAGAAACAATGCTACTTAGTAGAAGAATGTCTATTTTGAAATGTTCTTAGGGTTTATTATCATAGGACAGCTGTCAAGAACTGTGCACTTAACACCAACACATTAACACTAATAACAGGAATCAACATTTTCATGAGTTGCTTGACGATTCTATAGAGATGGGGGAAGATTCACTTCAGATCTCAGTGGTTGAGAGAATTGGGCATGTTTAAAACTTACAAAATTTAGTTCACACATTAAGAAAAACCAAACCAACCAATAACAAAAAACAAACAAACAACAGCAAAAACTCAACCCTGTAAAGGGGTCTGTATCCAGTTTTTTTTGTTTGCATCTGTGATTACTCAGACATGGTTTGACTTCATTGGCACTCACAACACATAAGGTCTCAGTGTTTGGGATAACTAAGGCAAACTAACTGAAGGCCATGAAATGACAAATTCTGAACAGTGAAGCAGAAATAGTCCAGGAAGTCCAGTTCATTGTTCAAACTTAGTATTGAGGGTTGTTCTTTGGGATTAGGCAAATCTGCTTACACTGCGTTGGTCACCAGTTCTTGGGGCTACTGGTTTGATAGATTTGAATCTTTATCCTCTGTTAATGGAGCACAAGTGTCTACATCTCACTGATTTTACCACACAATATTATAATGCAGTTCTTTATAAATTTATGCATTGAAATTTTGAATTTGAAATTTCTAGAACTAGTAGAAGCTGTAGAACTTCCAAGTTCTTAGCAGTTTACAAAATCCAGCGACTCAACAATAACAATAAATTTGATAATAATGATACAAAGTATATGAAATGTTCCATTTCTGTTTTGGAAATCTTCTGAGTTCAGACAACTTAGAAAACAATTTGCCAGTTAAAGATCAGAATAAACCTCAGCATACAGAAGCACCATAAACACACACGGTTTGAGTTTAACTTGTTGAATTTATACTAAACTAATTCAATTAAGTCAGTTACATCATGTGAAAAGTTCAACTGGCATTTGACACACACACACACACACACACACACACACACACACACACACACACACACACACATATATATAAACTGAAAACAGCATATAGTACACCAGTGTTTATATATATATATGTATATTTTATATATTCCGAAAAAAAAGAGAGAGAAATGAAAAGTATCATATGATCACCTGTTTGTATTCAAAGAAGTAAGAATCTTAATAAAAAGATTAAAGTTTTTGCTTTTGCGAGCAGGCAATCAGCCACAATGCCTGCACTGACACAGACAGTCAGACAGACACACAGACACACACACATGTACATAGTATACACACACACACACACACACACACACGTGTGCATGCACACACACACACACAACACACACACACACACACACACACACACACACAGGGGTAAATTTTATGTGTCACAAAATGAACAGGTGAGAGAGAAAAAATAAGTGACGAAGTTGAATTTAAAACATTGATTTTATCTGAGAGAGACACAGAGAGAGAGACTTGGCATTGAAGTAAACCCATTCTATAATCCCAAAGTGATTTTACCAGGTAAAACTCTGAACACATTAAGTGTACTGTAGTATACCCACTGGAGACTTTCAGTATTTAAACCAAGCAGTTGCTGTGTATACTCATGAGCAAAACATTTTCATTCAGCCCTCACTTGATGGCCAGTGGTCAGATGGTCAAAACGTGTGCCTAACAAAGGGCTTGGATCAGATCAAAGAGGTTGGTAAGCACTGACCACAGTGGTGACCCAAACAAAAACCACCTTTCACACTCAGGTGATAAAGAATAACATCAGTTGTCCACTGGTTTAAGTTAAATGCCAGTGCTAGGGAGCGCTGTTTCCCTTCTGCAAAGTTGTTGTTTACAAGTAGACTGTACATGTATGCATCACACATACATGTGCAGATGATGTAACATTGTTTTAGACTGAACACACATATAAATGAAATATAATAATGATATGTTACAATATGTATACAAATTACAATGTACATGTATACATGTATACTGCACAAGTTTTGTATCATTTTAAAATGAAGATGAATTAGATGTGTATGTGTTGAGTGTCTAGATGACTTAGACTAGCTGTGAAAAGTTCTTTGCACTTTGTTTTTATGCAGTTTTGAAGATTTTTTATGCAACTGCAGCAGAAAATCTGTAGCTCTAGCTAGCTGTCCCTGTCTTCCTCTGTGTCTCTCTCATAAAATGGGCATGATAAACTATCACTGAGTGTCCTTATTCAGTCTGACTCTGAGTGGAATTGTTTCAAACTCTGGCTATACCTTGTGTATTAAACATATATATATATATTTGTTGAAAATCGGAAGGGTTCGTATTTCATCAAAGTGAAAACTTGTAGATCTTTGCATGTACCTGTACGTATGTTAGAATTAGATCCTCTTCTATTTTTACTTGAAACTTGCAGTGGATCTATATGTAACTTACAGTTTAGTGTCATATAATATATACAATATATGATATATATATATATATGTGTGTGTGTGTGTGTGTGTGTGTGTGTGGGTATTATCTCTGTATACTCTCTCTGAGAGTGGAGTGATGGCCTTGAGGTAACGCGTCCGCCTAGGAAGCAAGAGAATCTGAGCACACTGGTTCGAATCATGGCTCAGCCGCCGATATTTTCTCCCCTTCCACTAGACCTTGAGTGGTGGTCTGGACGCTAGTCATTCGGATGAGACGATAAATTGAGGTCCTGTGTGCAGCATGCACTTACTTAGTGCACATAAAAGAACCCACAGCAATAAAAGGGTTGTTCATGGCAAAATTCTGTAGAAAAATCCACTTCGATAGGAAAAACAAATAAAACTGCATGCAGGAAAATTTTTTTAAAAAAAGGGTGGCGCTGTAGTGTAGCGACGCACTCTCCCTGGGGAGAGCAGCCTGAATTTCACACAGAGAAATCTGTTGTGATAAAAGGAAATACAAATGCAAATATATATATATATATATATATATATATATATTATATGTTATATGATATAATAATTATATATGTATAAAAAAATTATACAGTAAATTCCAGCACCAGACATATATATATATATATATGTATCATGTATACATGTGATATATATATATATATATATATATATATATATAGTGTTTAGTGTCAAACTAATGCAAACAGTTAGGTAAATTTTGTAGCCGAGTACCAAAATGCCAGGACCATTGTCTGCTCAGCCAATCAGTCAAATCAAGCCCTAGTCATTCCTTTGGCAAGCAGTTGATTCAATAAACTGATAAATCTGCCAGGGTTTAGAGCTATCTCAGTATCTGTCTCACCAGTCTCCACAAACTTTTCACAAGTTTGAATTTAAGCATTATTTGTTGCATGCTTGCTTTCATGTTGCTTTCTTCTATGTTATTTGTTTCACTCAGTACTGATGTATTTTACATTGCCTCAGTCCTGATGTTTGATTAAATCTTTAAAAAAAAATTGAATCTTTATTATTCTTACTCCTTGTTGGTGACATTGTTTTCCTCAAGTTTTTGTTTTGGGGAACGAAGTGTGAAAATATATGACATGCTTGACCTGGTCATTTTCCCTCACACTCCAACCTATGATGGCTGAATCCAAGAGACCTTGTTGGTTTCACCTTGTGATACTGACCCAAACCCAGAGTATCTAGGTTCTCCCATTTACAACCTGGACAATAATTTTAATGTGTCTTGACTGACTTGAGACGATTCATGGTGGGAGGGCTCAGCCTTAAAAAACAACAACAACAACAAAAAAAACAACAGAAAAGGGATGGAAGAGAAACAAGGTTAAGTGTCTTCCCAGTTGGAGGGTGGTTTAGGGTGTTAAGCTTGAACAGAACATACAAAGTCTGTCTGAGCTGAACAGGGAGTCCTTTGCTTGATTCAGTGTTCAAATGAGTTTTTGATGTTACAATATATTATATATAATATATATACATGTATATTTATTGTAATTTGATATGTATTGTATTTGTGTGGTATATTATAAAGGGGTTACAAAAGAACTACTGAATTACTGAATAGAAACTGAAAAGATAGAAAAGATTCGCACACAGGCCAGAAACATAGATATGTATATATTGAGGCCAGTCACAAAGGGTTTTTCTGTTGAGAAGACAGTGCAGTAGAATGTGAGGCAGGTGACTGTGTGTCTGATAAATGAGCATGTGGACGCAAGAACAACACCGGTGAATCTGAGCGGTGGGATGCCTAACATCTTTCATTTCAAATTCGAATTTGAATAGTGTATGCCATGAGAGTTCCTCCACATGTCAGTGGTTGGACACCGTCTCTGCAGTGAAACTGTCATCCGTTTTGTATAGATCTCTGAAGTTCCTGATCTATTCTCATTTACCTATTTCCCAACATTTCGCATAAAGTGTATGAGGAAGCTTGCACCATTCTTTAGGAAGATGACTGATCATGGTGTACGAAATACCATCATAACCTACAGCTACTTTTTGTTATTTCCAAATGATGCAATTGCATCTTCAACTTCTTTAGAAGTGAGTGGAGCATTTATAAATATGTCATTATTAGGAGCTGGTTTCTTATATTGTTCATTTGATTCACTGTTAATTCTAATAGCCAGCTGTTCGGGTGTTAATCCATCATCATTGCATGTTTTGGCAAACATATCTGCAAAAGTTTCTGCTTTTTCTAAAGAGGTGGGGAAACATTTCCAATTAACTTTTATAGGATATTCTTGAAAAGATATCCCATTTTTCATATCCTTAATTTTCTTCCATACCGTCCTTGTATTTTTGTAATCTGAAACTTCTTGAATACAATAATTAGACCAATATTGTCTTTTGACTTGAGCAACAACTCTGTTGCAATGATTTTTGGCTTTCCTCATTTCTTCATGGGATTGCTCCACCCTGTCCTTTAGTCTTTGCTTGTCAATCTCCGTGTTCTTATCATTTTTTAATTCCTTACTATGCTTTAACCATTGTTTAAAAGTCTTCTATTTAAGTTCAACAGCCTGTGCACTCGCTTGACTCCACCAGATATTACCACTATGCTTTCTTTTTCTGGCGGGTGTTCTTTTTGGAAATGATAATTCAGCTGCTTCGATGATTGTTTTAGTAAATCTTTCATAAAATATATCATATCAACATCTAAATCCTCAATTTTATCCAAGTTTTGGCTTGAAAGAAAGGATTGATATTTTTTCCCCAATCAGCCTGTTCATAGTAGAACTTTGGTATTGCATCATTGCTTACATCGTTAGATTTAGATTCTTTATGAAGTTTAAGAATAATTGGTAAATGATCACTGCCTAGTGCATCATCTTCTACAACCCAGGTACTAACTGTTGCTAAGTCTGACGTAACAAGTGTCAAATCAATTGATCTAGCCTTGTGGCTTGATACATCAGGAAATCTTGTTATACTGCCATCATTTAAAAGATATAGAGAGGACTCTACTAGATTTTCAATGAGATGAGAATTAGTGATCGACTGACAATTTTTTTCCCAAAAGGGAGCATGGGCGTTAAAGTCTCCACCAACAACCCATTGTTCATTTTCTTTTACTAAATTCAGAAGCCAGTTTGTGTTTGAATCAGAAGGACCATTTTAAAAATAAACAGAAAGGAAATTTATGACGAAATCATTTATCTTAATTTTGGCACCTGTAGCTGAAACATCAATAATATCTTTGGGGACAGGGGAGGCAATGAACTCATTAAGACCACACGGGACATACAGTGCCGTGGTAACCCTTTCAGAACGGTCTGTGTGATACAAAGGAGGAAAATAGTATCCTTTTAAAGAAGGTAATTTACCTTTAGTTACATTTAAGGACTGTAAAAGTAAAACTTGATGGTTATTTTAACCAAGATATTCACGTAAATAATCTAGATTGGAAGCAATGGATCTGCAATTCCACATTTATTATTTTTCTTATTTGTTTTCACCATAAATCACATTTTGATTTGAATACAAAAGGTCATTAGCTTTTGCTTACAAACTAAACAGTTAATATGTTAGGATATGGTTGCCACGCTGACCACCAGCTGCCTGCACTGATGCAGTCTACCTCCAGCTGACTGCTCCAACGATGTTGATGAATTGTTGTCATGCCTACCACCAGTTGACGATGTTGACTGCCTGCCGACTGAACTGACGATGTTGGCGGGTGGTCGCCCCGTAGACCACCAGACGACTGCAACAATGTTGGCAGGTGGTCGCCACGTAGACCACCAGACGACTGAAACGACAATATGGACAGGTGGTCGCCACGTTGACCACCAGACGACTGCAACGACAATGTGGATGGGTGGTTGCCACGTTGACCACCAGACGACCGCAACGACAACGTTGGTTGGTGGTCACCACATTGACCACCAGCTGACCGCAACGATGATGTGGACGGGTGGTCGCCACGTTGACCACCAGACGACTGCAATGACGATGTGGATGGGTGGTCGCAACGTTGACCAACAGATGACCGAAATGACGATGTTGACTGGTGGTCGCCACGTTGACCACCAGCCGACCGCAATGACGATGTGGATGGGTGGTCGCCATGTTGACCACCAGATGACCAAAACTATATGGACGGGTTGTCGCCACGTTGACCACCAGCTGACCGCAACGATGATGTGGACGGGTGGTCGCCACGTTGATCACAAGACAACCGTAAAATGTTGTGTCAGAAGCAGCTCTGACCGCTATTGACATACGGACAGGAGGTATTTTTCCCTGCTCCGAATACTTTCCTTAAAAAAAATGCAAAGCCTAGATAGCAAAGCCATAAAGTTGGCCCTATGTGTTCCGTTTCATACGAACACATTACAGTCATATAGAGATGCAAGAATACTACCTCTTAATGAATTAAGAAAGCTAGCATCGGCAAAATATGTAATTAGAGCAAATGCTACAGAAAATTCTGTCAAAACTGAGATTAATATATGGTCTGACAGACTTTTTTCGAAACAAGCGAAACAGAACAGAAATCTAGAAACTATTTCTACATACGTGTCAGATACTATTAATCAATCAAATGTTGATACACAAAATGTTGCTGATTATGAGCACATCACCAGTTCCATTATGGGAATTAACAAGAACAGCTTTATTAAAAGAAAATGAACATTCAACATTGTGACATTAAGAAAGATGAAAATCCCAATATACTAGCTTCTTGAGTCAAATCACACTAGTCTGAAACATACCCCCACCACTTAAAATATATACAGACGGTTCTGTTCTCGAAAATCAGTTTGCTGGTTCTGGATATGCAATTCCTGCTTTGAAAATTGAAAAGTCATATATTGGAAAGGGCTTCTCAATTTTTACAGATGAATTAATTGCCGTCCATATGGCATTAACATATCTAATTGATCTGCCCCTAAACTTGATTAATGTTTTATTTTGTGTCGATTCAGAATCAGTTCTGCAATCTATCAAATCAGGTTGTACGAACATTAATTATAACATCATTTTTTAAATAAGATTTTTGATTCACTGTATTCAGATGAGAGGAAGTAATATTGAAATGTGCTGGATTCCCTCACACTGTGGGCTTTTTTCTAATGAACGTGCAGATGATCTTGCAAAGCTTGGAGCTAAAAATGCTTTAAATGCAATTGAACTTCCTCATCGCTTATCATCATCTGAAATGTGTAATATTGTTGAAAGAAATATGCAAAATTCCTTTCTGTCTTTAGAAGTTAACACTTCTGCCTTATTAAATGCTAAAAGAACTGGCAGGGCTGTTAAGTGCATGGCATTTAGGTTATTCCTAAGGGACGTTTAACGGTAGAGCACGTTTTAACCCGCTGTTTAGTAATGAAACCTTTTTTGCCTCCAGAAATTACGGAACACTTGTTACCAGTTTCAAATGTTAACATTTTTTGGAAAAATTTATATATTTCAAACTATTCTTTATTAAATTTAGCTAGTTATGTGTTAAATAGTCCAGTTGGTTGTTTATTGTAGGTCCCCATATGAACCTCTTTTCAAATAATAATCTACAGAAGTAGTGCATACAATATTTGAATATTGATTTTTTTTTCCTAATCCTGCTTCCCCCGTCCTGCCTCTCACACACACCCTCCCAATATTATATTTTTTCTTTCTCCAATCACTGACACTCACCCTCTCCATTTTAGATTTTGTACTCTCTCTTCCACATTCTGTTCTCTCTCTATCTCTTCCACATTCTGTTCTCTCTCTATCTCTTCCACATTCTGTTCTCTCTCTCTCTCTTCCTTTCTTAGTCCCCTCCCCCTTGTCGATGTCGATTTCTAATTAATAATAACAATTATGATAAAATGATAATAATCCAAATAATAATAATAATAATAATAATAATTTATTTTCAGTCTAACATCATCATTTTAGAGGAACAGACTATAAATAAATAAACGAACGAAGCATTCACTGTCTATCATGACCTGTGTTCCATGACCCCTAAGGCGGTCTTGAGTTGTAACCAACTCCTTTCCAGCAGCTCCTGCGTCGTCTCTGGTGCCAGGTGTATTGGCTTCTGCTTTTCTCCTGGAGTTGAGGAGAGGGTGGACTTGCTACATCACTACATGGGCAACAGCTTGTCCTCCATATCAATCTTCCCAGGCCTGCACCTGGAGAGGTCACTCCAGCTTCACAATGTCAGCATCGACACAACACAGAGAGCAGCAGTTACTGGTTATAAGCCTTGGCTTGTTTGGTGTAAAGCCGGGCGCCAGGGGTTGTTCTTGTCAGTGGGTGGAATTCTTGGATTCCATTGGGTAGTCATCACCTGCCTCAAGCTGTGCATCTCCCAGCCAATAAGGTGCTACCCCACCACAACCTGTTTGCTTCATTTGGTGCTTGGAGCTTAGAGGAATCAACAGGCAGGTTGTAAAAAAAAAAAGAAAAAGAAAAAAAAAGTGGGTAGGGGTAGAAGGAGAAGAAGGAAGGGGTAGTATAACATGCAGAGGATAGGTGCACAATCCGCTCTCTCCTCGTACCACAGCAGGGTCTTTTAGTAAGATGAATTGAGGTGTTTATTTCTCTAACTTAACAGCACACCTGGAACACATACAGTACCAAACCCCAGGTCAAAACATTACCAAAACATATGCTACACATCATTGCCATGAAAGGCTAGAATAACATGCAAACATCAATATGTTGTTGGACCGATTCAGACACACACACAAAAGTATAACCTTTCACCACATACCCAGATGTATACACTCTCCTCAAAGAAATCCATGTAGAATACAGAAGCTTCATTTACTTTAGCTTATCCTCAACCAACAGTTAGTGACATAAAATACTCTACCAAATATATGACTGACTAATACAAACTGTGCACCAAACAGGTCACTGACTAAAATAAAAACTCTCAGTCTTAATAGCCACAGTTAAACCACCGTACAATAATAACTGTTTACAAATTACCGAACATATCTTCCCTCTGCCTCTACAAAGTATCTCACTGGTAATCATAGCACCAAGTAAACTGTCTCTGGTAAATATTTAGCAAACTATGTGCACCAACATAGGACTGACTCTCAGTGGTCTCAAATCTTTTAAACACATTACAGTTATGTGTTGTCCCACTGGCATTTAACACATGACTACAGCACATGGGAATCACAACTACCAACTAGTCAAACATGTCTCCCATAACAGTTTGCTGTATCATCCCAATGCATACACACACACGGAATATCCTCCACACACAGTAAGCCGGTATATTTGTTTGCCTTGGATACAACCGTCACCACCTAACATACAAGTAGGAAGGTAACATCTCTAACTCCATGAGTAGCTTAACAAAACGTTCTATTCTACACACAGATACCCTCCCGAAACCTGGAGGGGGTCAGGCTGGTGTTCTCTTGACCCCCTCCCGGGAGGGTCACTACCTTGCCGTGGTCGGGAGGCTTAGTGGCCAGTGATCGAGCGAGCTATGTCGGCGGGGGCATCAGTGCTTCTTGGGGTTTGCTGCTCTGGTCCTAGGTCTTAATTGACAGCCTACATAGCCATCGTGGCTGTTCGGGCTGAATAAGTGGTGGTTTTTGTACTGATGCCCCTGATAGGGCTTCCCATGCCGAACAGGTCGTGAGTGAGGCCCAAACTAAAAGTGACCCACTGTCCCTTTCGCTATTCTCTATTCTTCTTTTTACCGCCTCTTTTCTGTCCTCAGCTCCCCATCAAGCCTTCTTTTCCACATTCTTTTTTCTCTGCGGCCTTCTTCAGGCCCGCCGTGTTTGCCGTGCGGCGCGACCTGTGATGGAGGGGAATGAGATCCTGGGGATTGAGAGAGCACGCTGCTCTCAACACATCCCTTTGGCTCGGACCTCTCCTAAGACAGGCGGCACACATTGGCTCATGTGTGTCAATCGGCTACCCCTTCGTGGGGCTGGGTCAAGACTGGCAGTTTAGAGGCTAACGAAGATAACCCCCATAGTGCTTTGTTCTCTGTCCCTGGGAGCTGGGCATGATCGGGGGGGAACACGTTGGAGCTAGGCTGTTGGTCGTATATCCCTCCCGAAAACTGGAAGGGGTCAAGCTGGTGTTCCCTTGACCCTGGCCCCTAAGTTGGACCCCATGGTGGGTGGGTAAGGGAGGGATGAATATACAATTATTTAAACATGAATTCCAAACAACTACACCCCCCTAAACTCGGAAAAAGAAGAAGACAAGGAACAGACGATTCGGACTCAGATTCAGAGGTCGTTGAGACCTCTGGATTTTGGCCGTCGTGGCTTGTGATGGAGGGCGCTGATGACGACAAGCCCTTGTCGGCTCTCAGCCCCTTCGCTGTCCAGAAGGGTTTCCAGTGTCTGGCGGGATCGCTGAAATCCATCAAGAGGCTGAGGAGCGGAGCGTTTTTGGTGGAGACAGAGTCTAAAAGGCAGACACAGCTTCTGCTCAAGGCGACCACTT
The DNA here is from genome assembly GCF_041734735.1 of Babylonia areolata. NCBI lineage: Eukaryota > Metazoa > Mollusca > Gastropoda > Neogastropoda > Buccinidae > Babylonia > Babylonia areolata. The sequence continues at coordinate 10,259,312 of NC_134888.1, read as the reverse complement.
TTGTGGATAGGGCGGTGAGGGTTTCCCCTCACAAAGGTCTCAACTGCTCAAAGGGGGTCATCAGATGCCCGGAGTTGAGAGGAGTATCTGAAGCTGAGATCAAGAGCGAGCTGGCCTCTCAGGGAGTGAATGTGAAAGGACTGAGGAAAAATGAATTTTTTTCTGTGTTGAAGCCAGTGTTAATTCAACAAAGTCAAAGGGACAATAATGTGATGGTTAATTCAGGACCGTTTTCAGAGACCGATCAATGGTCCAACACCATCACATAGCAGTCATACGATATAATTATAGTCTATTTCCTGGGCAACTGATTGAAAATTATACCACCACCTGATAGCGTTTGAACTTGTGGATGATCTAGATTCATTCTGTTTCATCCGACAAGTACGCAACCATTGAAACTGTCTTGCGACTCTTGTTTCAGAGGTGTTCATCAATGACCATTCTCACCTTCAGTTTTCTTGTTGTGGCCATATTAACAGCTTAAATTCCACACAAATTCAGTTTTATCATACCGCATTTTTGCCAGGGGTAAAATTGTAAGAGCCAACACAACTGAAAGAATATCGTGTAACCGGCCTAGACTGCATTTCAACATAATTTATCATTGGTACTGAACCAGACCGGAAACCAAGGTTGACCGGGTTTCTTTGTGCTTTCTGAGTATCAGTTTCTGAGTAAGATGTCACATTGTGCTGTTATAGCAGTACTCGAGTTGATCAGAATGCTTACCCCTTAAACCGTGTCAGTCTTTGTTGGTTAACTTTACTGAAAACTTGTCAGAGGCAAGGAATGAGCTGGCTATTCACCATACGTAATGTATATTTCAAAATTTTGGCAATGACACCCAGTCGGTGATTGAATATTAAAATAAGATAAAATGTTGCCAAATTATGTCCACACTTTCGTACACTAGTACATAAAGCGGATCATTTTCTATGTTTGATCTTCTTGTGGACATTTGCAATAAGCAAAACTTCCATGCTTAGCAAAAGAAGTTCCTGTTTGAACAAAAAATGATAATAATGACAGATCTTTTGTTGGGTCGAATATCAGATCAAAGTGCCAAGTTTAGAGAATACAAAAAATATAAATATAACAGTAAATGCATTATACAAGGGTATCACTAACGCGTGCGATCGTGCGGCATGCACGTGGTTGACAAACTCCAACGCTGTCGCTGTTACATTTTGAAGCACCAGTGTGTGTGTGTGTGTGTGTGTGTGTGTGTTCGTTCTTTAGTTTGAGTTCTTTAATGTCTTTTCACTGAAAGTGATATTAGACGAGGGTAGGAAAAAAATCGAGGGGGGAAAAGAAATTACTGTGTATGCATGGAGTAAGTGAAAGTGTGTGTGCGTGTGTGCGCCCGTGTGTGCGTCTGTGCGTGTATTTGTGTGTGTGTGTGTGTGTTACATATTTATAGAAAATGATTGATTTAAGTGTTCTTTAAAAATATTAAAAAAGAAAAAAAGAAAGACAAGCATAACAATATAACATCTTTCTAATGAAAAACGCGCGCGCGTTCATGTGTGTGTGTGTGTGTGTGTGTAATCATAATCTGTATGTATGATGTTTCTTTTTGTTGTATTTTAATGAAAGCCACAATAGAAATAAAGTGTTGTTATTATCATTCATCATCATCATCATTATTCTACACTTCCAGAAGGTTGCATTCTTAACAAAAATGAATGTGCTGTTTGTCTTTAACAAAGTCTGTGTGTACGAAGTGTAGTCTAGCAAAATCACTGGACTAAATTTCAGCTGTTTTAGTCTGTGTTTAGAGGAATTTGCACTTCGTCAAACTCTTCCGCCACGAATACCAACTTTTGATGGATTGTCTCGGACAACACATTTAGTTTGGATGTTTCCGTTTACACCCACCCCATGAATATGACCGTAGGAAATCATGTGTCCATGCTGACAAAGGGCTACTGTTGACCAACAGGTCAGTTTACATCCATCATGGTTGTTGGGGATTGTAGAGGGCAGCTATAGACCTTATCATGTCACAGTTAACAGTGGGGTCATACTTCTGTGTGTGTGTGTGTGTGTGTGTGTGTGTACAACTACATATGATTTTGAGAGTGCTATGGCTGCTGGTCTTTGCTTTGAGCTACTCAACAATATGAATAGGTAACCCAGTGTCAAATGTCAGTTAACTTGCCCACTCATTGACTCGGGAAAGCAACCCGACCTGTTTTTAGCTGCTGTTTACCATCCTTTATTGTTACTTTCTTCTTCTTCTGAGAGCAGCAAATTGAATGGCCTTCGTGTATGGTGTGTGTGTGTGTGTGTGTGTGTGTGTGTGTGTGGTTGCACACAATCTATGTAAAGAAAAGAAGTAAAACAGAGAAAGAAGAAACCAATGATAAACAAAGAGAAAAACCCTTTGGTGTGCAGAAATTTCAGTGGGGGTCAGCAGGACCCGGTGACGGGCAGTGTGGAGGAGCGGAGACTGGCTCAGAGTGTTCGGCAACTGCTGCAGGACTTCACGCTGGACGACCTGCATGTGGAGGAGTATGACGTGGCCGTCACCTTCTGCGACCCCTCCCACCCTAACCTGCTGCAGGTGAGCCGTGATATGTGCAGCACTTGTGAAGCCAGCAGCTGAAGAATCATCTGTTGAGTTGGGTTACAAAGCTGATGAGGTTGTCTAAATGTCCATGTGTCAAGTTGTGGGTCATTGCTACTTCATGCTTAAAAAATGATAAAAAAAGAGAAGAAACAAACAAGCACCATTCAAAACGCCACAACAAACAAAACAACACACCTTCCTATTCACATAATAATTACTGCTTCTCTTTACATCCAGTCCTCTGTGAAAAAAACAACAAAAAAAAACAAACAAACTCAATACCAGCAAACAAACAAAAACAAAAACAAAAAAATCAGAAAAAATACATGAAAATAGTCATCCACAGGTCAAATCCCATACACAGGAATCAGAGAGAGAGATAGAGAGAGATGGGAGGAGAGAGAGCTTTATGAATGATCATCAGTATGATATATCTTTGGATAGTGGTTTAAAATCTGAAAGATTCATAAGAGATAAATGAAAGTTCACTTTAAATTTCTTTAAATTCAGTTCCCTTTTTGAATTTTTGGGAATATGATTCCATAACCAACCCCCAAAATTATGTAAGACTAGACAGGCGCAATAGCCAAGTGGTTAAAGCATTGGACTTTCAATCTGAGGGTCCTGGGTTCGAATCTCGTAACGGCGCCTGGTGGGTAAAGGGTGGAGATTTTTCCGATCTTGCAGGTCAACATATGTGCAGACCTGCTAGTGCCTGAGCCCCTTTTGTGTGTATACACAAGCAAAGATCAAATATATGTTTGTTAAAGATCTTGTAATCCTTGCCAGCGTTCGATGGGTTATGGAAGCAAGAACATTCCCAGCATGCATACCACCGAAAACAGAGTATGGCTGCCTAAGTGGCGGGGTATAAAGGGTGATACATTTAAAAGCCCATTAGTGCACATATGAGTGAACATGGGAGTTGCAGCCTATGAAGGTAGAAGAAGAAGAAGAATGTAAGACTTGATTTTCATAAATGGTTGTGAAGGGGAGATTAATTTTATGGGAGTGTTGATAAGACACAGGGTGTGTTTGTGTTTGCTTTTGTATGTGTCAGAGAGAGAGAGAGAGCGATTGTGTGTGTGGTGTGATGGGGGTGTGTGGGTGTGTGCGCACATGTGCACATACTAGTAGGCCTCCTTCGGTCATGGCTGACCATGGATAGAGTATATCCGACCTATTGTCTAATTGGGCTCTCTACTTGGACCAAGCAGCGTCGCCTGTGACTGTAGAGACCGATGCAAAAGAGACAGTCTCTGTCGCAGCGATCACATGTGTAAGCTGATGCTGGTCTGTCGGCTGCCGTCCCTTTTGTGCGAGCTCGCTTTTCTGCTGCAGCAGCTGACAGTTTGTCCTAACCAATCCGTAGCTGATATTTGAGAGTGCTTCTCCATCCGTTGTGGTCATCTGCAAGGCCCTCCCAGGACTCAGTGTTGATCTCAAGTGCTTTCATGTCACGTTTGCAAACGTCTTTGTATCTCAGCTGTGGGCGGCCGATGCTTCTCTGCCCCGTGGCGAGCTCTCCATAAAGGATGTCTTTAAGGATGCGACCATCTTCCATGCGGCGAACGTGGCCCAGCCAGCGCAGCTGACGCTGTCTCAGCATGGTATACATGGTCAGGAGGCCAGCGTGAGTCAGGACTTCGGTGTTTGTCAGCTTGTCTTGCCAGGAGATGCCGAGTATGCTTCTCAGGTGGAAGGTATTGAGCCTTTTCTCCTGACGAGCTTGTGTGGTCCACGCCTGACTGCCATACAGCAAGGTGCGGAGGACGCAGGCGTTGTATACAGCCATCCTTGTCTTCGTGGTCAGCTTGGGATTTGTCCACACTCTTTGTGTGAGATGGGCTAGCGTTGTGGCTGCCTTCCTGATCCTCTTGTCGATCTCGGTGTCAAGGGAGAGGTTGTCGGTGATGGTGGACCCAAGGCAAGTGGGTTGATGGATGGCCTCAAGCTTGTAGTCATCAATGGTGATGGCTGGTGGAGATGGCGTGTCTTGGCCTAGGACATTTGTCTTCTTGAGACTGATGGTCAGACCAAAATCTTTACAGGCCTGGGAGAAGCGGTCCATTAGTGACTGCAAGTCCTGCTGGGTGTGGGTCACAACTGCGACATCGTCAGCAAAGAGCATGTCTCTGATGAGGGCTTTGCGGACTTTTGTCCTTGCTCTGAGGCGGGCGAGATTGAAGAGCCTGCCATCTGATCTGGTCCGCAGGTAGATCCCTTCTTGCGCTGTGCTGAACGCATGTCTCATGAGAAGAGCAAAGAAGATTCCAAATAGGGTGGGGGCGAGGGCACAGCCTTTTTTGTCACCGCTGCGTATGTCAAAGGGTTTGGAGAGGTTACCATTAAACTGCACCATCCCTTTCATGTTGAGTGGAAGGACTCAATCAAGCTGTGCAGTTTTGGGGGGCAGCCAATCTTTCAAAGAGCCCTGAAAAGGCCATCTCTGCTGACTAGGTCAAAGGCCTTGGTGAAGTCAATGAATGCGACATACAGGGGCATCCTCTGCTCTCTGCACTTCTCCTGGATTTGGCAAAGGGAGAAGATCATGTCTACCGTTGATCTCTCTGCTTGAAAACCGCACTGTGATTCCGGGTAAACGTGTTTGGCCAGTTTCTGCAGGCGAATTAGGAGGACCCGAGCTTAGGCTTAGTGAGATGCCTCTCAGTTGTTGCAGTCAATTATCATTTTATTAGTATTACTAATATTATAACTACTACCTTTTTCTATATTATAATTATTTATTTATTTATTTATTTATTTATGCAAGCTTATCTATTATTTATTCCCCCGTTTTTATTTTTATTATTATTTTTTTTTTCTGAAGGCCTGACTAAGCGCGTTGGGTTACGCTGCTGGTCAGGCATCTGCTTGGCAGATGTGGTGTAGCGTATATGGTTTTGTCCGAACGCAGTGACGCCTCCTTGAGCTACTGAAACTGAAACTGAAACTGCAGTCACTCCTTTCACCCTTGTTTTTGTAGAGGGTGATAATCTTGGCGTCCCTCATGTCCTGCGGTACAGCTCCCTCATTCCAGCACTGACAGAGGACTGTATGCAGAGGATGCAGAAGAGTAGTCTTGCAGTGTTTAATGAGGTCTGGGGGAATTCCGTCACTGCTAGGTGCCTTGCCTGATGTCAGGCTGTTAATGGCCTTGCTGAGTTTGTCCTCAGTTGGCTCTGCGTCAAGTTCTTCCATGACCGGCATGCACTTGATGGCATCGAGGGCTGAGTTGGACACCATGTTTTCTGTGGAGTAGAGGTCGGAGTAGTGTTCTGCCCATCTCTCCATCTGCTGGCTAGGATCGTTGATTACTTCTCCAGTGGAGGATTTGAGGGGGGCAGTCTTGCTCTGTGTTGGTCCCAGTGCCTTCTTGATACCGTCATACATCCCTAGGATGTTGCCTCTTTCAGCAGCATTCTGTATCTCTTCGCTGAGCTCTGTCCAGCACTCATTTGCACATCGCCTGGCGTTAAACTGAACCTTACTCCTGGCGGCCCTGAGGATTTGCAGGTTCTTCTCACTGGGTGACCGTTTGTACTCGGTGAGTGCAGCGCGCTTGGCCTCAATACTGGGAGTCATCTCTGATGATTTGGCCTCAAACCAAAGGTGGCCATAGCAATGCGGTGCATGGTGTCTCATAGCGTTTCCCATCTTTCTGTGGCAGAGTCTCTGGGCTGCAATGCATCAGATTCTCTCTCAAAGGCCATTGCGAACAGTTCTACAAGGTCTGGCTGAGATATCTTGCTGACTTCAGTGCGAGAGTTCCCTTGTTTCTTTGAGCAGTGGAACTTCTTTGGTTGCAGTCTGATCTTGCAGCATACCAGAGAGTGGTCCGTGTCGCAGTCTGCGCTGTGGTAAGGGCGAGTGTGGAGAAGGTTTTTGATGGCAGCTCGTTTTACTAGGATCAGATCCAGTTGGTGCCAATGTTTTGAGCAAGGGTGCCTCCAGGAGACTTTGTGTTGGGGCTTCGTCTTGAAGAAGGAGTTGGCGATGCACAGTTCATGGCAGGTACAAAACTCAAGAAGTCACTGTCCATTCTCATTCATTTTCCTCACTCCAAAGGAACTGAGACAGGAGGTCCACGAATCGTTGTCTGCACCCACTCTGGCATTGAAGTCGCCCAGGAGAACAAGTTGTTCTGTCCTGGGAATGTTCCTTATGGTTGATGCAAGATTTTCGTAGAACTCATCCTTGGTGTCTGGAGAGGTGGACAGTGTTGGAGCATATGTGCTGACGAGAGTGACATAGCCTTCGGAGGTGTTGAGGCGGAGAGTCAATAGTCGTTCTGAACCGCCGCAACCTGGTTCGATCATGTTCAGCATAAGTGTCCTCTCCAGGTTTTAGGTGCAAGGTGTTTGTCGATGGATGGACGGATATAAGCCTGGGCAATGTAATTTGGAAGACAGGCTGTTGCCCATGCAGCTTGTCCCCCCTCTCCACCTCACTGATAGATCCAAAGGAACAGCAAGGCTGTTACGTTTTGGTGCCAACATGGCCGCAGGAGCTGCCGGAAAGTGACAAAGTTTGCCATCCAACCACCTTAGGGGCCCAACACTGGATTTTTTGTCAGGGTTTACTCCCTTAGCTAGGTGGCCGCAGGTAGCTCTCCAGAGCTGGTGCCCTTTGATGGGTCATTTAATTCCACCAGGGTGTCTAGCCACTCTCCTCACCATCCTCCTGAGAGAACTGGTGGGGGTGCTGGTTTAGTCGCCAGCAATTCGACCCTGTGACAGGTAGTACTAGGGTCCAGGTTACCAGTAGCAGATATATCTGTCTGACCTGACCTGTGCACATATGTATTTCATATTTAAATAATGAATTCAATTCTTTGAGAGTGAGCACTCATGTGTTTGTGTATGCGTGCGCATGTGTGTGTGTGTATGTGTGTGTGTGTGACCTGTTGCTTTCATGCCGCATTTTCACAGAACGTAACTCATGTATATATATATATATATCTGAATAGAGTTTTCACTTTTATGACGTGATTACGGTTAGAAATACAAATGACCCAAATCACAGAGAGACACCACATACAAAAATGGATTTTTGACATTCCGCATGTTCCGAGTTACCAAAGAAGACATTCATAATGTACCTCAGTGTCTGAGACCACAAAATGATTCATTGTACCTCAAACAGGCAAACATACTCAGTGTTCCTTGGAACAGGATAGTTGTAGTAGAAATAGCTATGGGGGAGTGCAAAGTGCGTGTGAATGTCAAAACTGTATGTGAATGTGACTCGGAGTCATTGGAATTCGTTTTAGGTTTTCTTTAAGAAATGTTATGCCGAAAATAAGAATACAAAAGTTGAGACGTTATTGTCATTTCTTCTCTGTTGAGGAAATATGCTGTAACATTTTGATTCTCAGATTTTCACAGAATCTGCACATCCTCTTGAAAACAACAACAAGAGTATTGTTGAAGTTATTATGAAACCTTTGGACTGGGACGGATGAACCCGCAGTAATGTGATCACCACTGACAGGGAAAGAGCTGTGTACCGTGTTTTTTCACAACACAGATACTTGTTCAAGTTGTTGAACATTTAGACTCTGTCTGCCTGTTTGTTTCAGTCTGTCTGTCTAGTGTCTTTCTCTTTGTTTTGCTACCTCTCTCACTCCCACTGTCTCACTGTTTCTGTTTCTGTCTCTCTCTGTATCTCTTGTGAATGGATGTATAAAATATGTTGAGAAAAGAATGTTCGCTTTCCAGTCTGAATAGCACATGGTTTTTGTACCTCTTCAATGATCAATTTTCATTATTATTAGTCGAGTAATTGTGATCATGTTTGGATGAATAGTTATGATCTAAAAGTGACTGTGTCTTATAGTTTTAAGTTTAAAGGTACATACATGTACTCAAACGAAAGACAAATTTCAGTAAGTTTAAATTGTGTGTGTGTGCATGTACGTGCATGCACGCGCGCGCGCGCGCGCGCGTGTGTGTGTGCGCGCGCGAGTAAACCATGTTTCCTTATTGTTATATATTGTGTATATTATACTTTAGTCCTTTATGTTTAATTATATAGACTGACAGACCTGTCCATCATTTATTGTTTATAAAATTCTTCTCATCATTTTTAATGACACATGTGCCTTACCTTGTCACATGTGCAGATCATACAAAAGGATACCAACGACGTTGTCAATGTGACTTTGCGGAATGATGTGCAGCCGGCAAGCGATACGTCGCACTTTGTCACCAAAGACTTTAAGTTTCCTTATGTCGTTCATTCACCTGCAGGCGTGGTGGAGGTAACTTCAGATATATATATATATATATTGAGAGAGAGAGAGAGAGAGAGAGAGAGAGAGAGAGAGAGAGAGAGAGAGAATGAATGTGTGTGTGTGTGTGCGTGTTTGTGTGTGTGTGTGTGTGAGACTGTATATCACACTGTGTATTGTCTGTGCGTGAGTGTGCATGTGCATGTGTGTGCGTGAGTGTGTGTGTGTGTGTGTGTGTGTGTGTGACTGTTTTTCTGTGTCACTGTGTGTGTGTGTGTGTGTGTGTGTGTGTGTGTGTGTGTGTTGTTGTTGTTGTTGTTGTTGTGTGTGTGCATGTGTTCATGTGCTTGTGCGTGCCTATGCTTAAGGTTGGTATGAATCCAGTTAACGTTTTCCGGCAGGTAGCAAGGGAACAGGTAGTATAACGGTCAGTCTCTCTTTTCTGTGCATATTTGTCCATTTGTGACATTACATGTTCTATATTGTAGTTATATATGGCTCTGTTGTTTCTAGTGTTTTGTTTTATGGTTCAGTGTGTTGGGGCGGTAACGTGACCAAACAAGACAAAGACTGATTCGACAAACTTATCAGAAAAGCAGGTGGGGTGGTGGGTAGGAAACAGAATAATTTGGACGACATTTACTGGAAAAAGATGGCAGATAGATTTTACACAGTTTTAAATGACGAAACTCACCCTCTTTTCTTGGACTTCAACAGCCAACGGGTAGACAGAAGTGATAGGTTTCGAGCACCCAATGCAAGAACAACATGCTACAACTGTTGTTTTATCCCAACAGCAGTCTCAACACACAACCTTGAAAGGCAGCACACACATTGACATAACCACTGGTGCCATTTATTTGCTGTTGTGCATGCACAGTGTGTGTGTGTGTGTGAGAGAGAGAGAGAGAGGGAGAGAACGAACGAACGAACGAAATTTGATTTCACGAGGGTAGGGGAATAAGCACAACTTCTTTTTTACATCCGGCCCTCTGGGGGAAAAAAAAAAAGATAAACGCATGCACAAAAGCAAATTCTTCACACACAAACAAGAAGGAAAAAAAAATCCCCTGCTCCCTCATCTACCCACCCTTCCAACAAAAACAACAACAAAAAGGTAAGCATGAACATCACATAATTCAATACACCAACAGCATATGTGAATGGTACAAAGACATGTACAAATAATACATTTATGGAGGAGATAGAGAGTAAGGAGGAAGGAAGGAAGGAAGGAAGGAAGAAAGAAAGAAAGAAAGAAAGAAAGAAAGAAGAAGAAGAAGCAGCAGAAAAAGAAGAAGAAGAAGAAGAAGAAAGACTGGGTGAAGAAAATAGAGACAGGTAGACCTGACAGAAGCAGAGACAGATAGACAAAGAGGCATAAACGCTTTGATTATTAATAATCAATGAAATTGTGGTTTATGTTACCATAATAGCGTGGAGCATGTTTATAGATTTTTCATGAGATATGCATGATAAGCGTTTTTAAATACTGAGATGCTTTGAACTGTGTTCACTTTTATACATGTTAACATAAACATGTCATTCCATAAGCAACCCCCTGAGTAAGAGAGACTGGACTTAAATAGATCAATTCTAGGCAGCGGTACATAAATCTTGTGTATATGACGTTGAGTATTAATAACAAAGCTATTTTGAAGAGAAGGGGGAGTAAAACCAGACATAATTTTAAACATAAATAGAGCCTTATTATATTTAAGTTTAGTTGTTAGTGGAAGAATATCCAGAGCTCTGTAATCAGAAGGACTTAGTGAAGAGGATTTTAACAGAACTAATTTTAGTGCTCGCCTGTGGAGACTCAAAGAGGTTTTAGGGTATTTTCACTAGCTGAATCCCATAATGTTGATGCGTAATTAATGTGGGATTCGACATAAGCATTAAAGGATAACTTGTGACAATGATGATTCAAAAAATGTTTTATTTCAGATAGTTGATAGATACTTTTTGATACTTTTTTGCACAGTAACGAGATGTGGTGTGACCATGACAGTTTATTATCAACTGTAATTCCAAGAATTTTATGGTGCTCTACTTCAGTCATTTCACTATTGATATAGATAGGTGAGTAGTCTACAGGTGAATTCTGACGCTTTGTCTTGTTGTAATTATCAAGTATTTTGTTTTTTTCGGATGGAGACACATGTGATTAAGTTCCGACCATTCAGTCAGTTCATCAATACTTTCCTGAAGAGAAGAGTATACATTACTTAATATAGAATTACTAACATGTACAGTGGTATCATCAGCAAACAATTCACACAGTGCTTGTATAGATAAGGGTAAATCGTTTACATATGCAGAAAATAAAATTGGTCCCAGAACAGAACCTTGGGGTACACCGTAATCAATGGACAATAATGCAGATTCAGATATGTCAGCTGATACAAGTTGTTTTCTGTCAGAGAGAAAGGATGAAATGAGTTCTAAAGTGTTGAGAGATAAACCATATATATATATATATATATATATATATATATATATATATATATATATATATATATATATATATATATATATATCTTTAATTTACGTAAAAGCAGAGAATGATCAGTAACATCAAAAGCCTTAGCAAAATCAACTAAAGAGCTCCAGTAATTTCATTATTATTTTTGTTGGTGAGCCATTGATCTACTAAATTTGTTAATGTGGTGTGGCATGAGTGATAAGCTCTAAATCCAGACTGGTTTGAATGAAACAGCCTAAAATAATTAAAATGATGCAGAATGTGTTTATTAATGTGGTATTCCAAAGGCTTTGGTGGTCAGGTCAGGTCATTAGATCTGCTACTGGTAACCTGTAATCCAGTACAACCTGTTCAGGGTCGGGTTGCCGGCGACTAAACCAGCACTCCCACCGCTCCCTTCCGGGACTGGTGAGGCGGGTGGCTAGACACCCTTATGGAGATCCATAAAAGGGCGTTGGCTCAGGAGAGCCACCGATGGCCATCTAGCTCCACCGTGCTGTGTGCATGCCACACACAGTTGGCCCCCGGGGTGTGTCTACCCATGCATGCGAAGTCTGGATCCAGGCAGAATCTGCGGAAGAAACTTATTGGTTCAATGGAGAGGAAGGCGGTTACAGCAACGCACTGTGGAGTGCAGAGAGCAAGATGAGACACCGAAAGGATATCTTGGTCATCCACTGCATCCGTGCTCATCCTCCAGTCGTCTCGACTTAGTCTTGCCACTGGAAATTGGTGGACCTGGACGAGAGAGTGAGGTCGACGTTGCGCAACTCCTCTTCACTTTAAACAAACTCATCGTGCAAGTCATCAGTCATCCAAAATGACCTTTCATCCTTCATCATTTCATCAACCCCAAGTCCTGTGGCAACAGGCGAGCGACGAAATGACAGGTGTGGGTACACTGGCAGCCGCAGCCGCAGACCTGCACGCAGGCAGCTCAGGCCATAGGGTCGTTCTTTGTCGACAGGAGCAGCGATGGAGCTCGGCAGCCATCTGAGCGTCTGAGCAGCCCTCTTTAGGAATGCACTGCTCACCTCCCTGGCATGAGGAAGGGGCTAGAAAAGGTGCCCTAAAAATTGCCTGCTCTATATCACCCTGGCCAGCATACCGCGGCTGGCAGGGACCCTACATCAGCGGTCGAAACAACAAGAAAGAAAAGAAAAAAACAAGGATCGTTCCTCTCACCATTGGTGCTTGGAACATAAGGACTCTCCTGGACAGAGATAACGTAGACAGGCCCCAAAGGAGAACAGCACTAGTTGCATCCGAACTCGCCAGATACAACATTGACATCGCAGCCTTGAGTGAGACTCGGCTTGCAGGCGAAGGCGAGCTCTGTGAACAGGGATCTGGTTACACCTTCTGGAGTGGACGAGGAAGCGAAGAGTGACGTGAGGCTGGCGTTGGTTTTGCAGTAAAAACCGCACTTGTCAGCAAGCTAGCTGGAATCCCAAAGGGAGTCAACGATAGGCTTATGACCATGAAACTCCCACTGGCATCTGGCCACAAGCACCTCACCATTGTCAGTGCCTACGCCCCAACCATGACCAACCCGGATGAAGTGAAGGCGAAGTTCTACGAGGACCTTCACTCTGTCATTGCTGCTATCCCTAAAGCAGACAAGCTCATCATTCTTGGGGACTTCAGTGCTAGAGTTGGCTCTGACTTCATCTCCTGGGATGGAGTGATTGGAAAGCACGGTGTGGGCCACTGCAACCCAAATGGATTGCTTTTGCTTCAGACCTGTGCAGAGCACGAACTGCTGATAACCAACACAGTTTTCTGCCTCCCTACCCGTAACAGGACGTCATGGATGCACCCTCGCTCAAAGCATTGGCATCTCATCGATTACGTCATCGTCAGGAAAAGGGATAGGCAAGATGTACGTGTAACAAAGACCATGTGCGGCGCCGAGTGTTGGACAGACCATCGCCTTGTAGTCTCGAAGCTGAGATCGATCCCCCAAGAGACGCCCCAAGGCAAAGGCTCCAAAACGGCTCAACATCGCTAAGCTGAAAAACATCACCATCAAACAGTCCTTTGTGGAGCTGCTGGAAGATCGTCTGGAATCCGCCTCTCTGGACAACCAGAATGTGGAGTCTGACTGGAGGACTCTGCGTGAGCTGATCTATAGTACAGCTTCAGAGACCCTGGGACCCATGACCAGAAAGCACAAAGACTGGTTTGATGAAAACTGTGATGAAATCAAGCAGCTTCTGGATGAGAAACGCCGTCTGCATCAAGCCTACCTGAGCAGCCCAAAGTCCACATCAAAAAAGGATGCGTACGAGGCCATCCGCAGGACTGTTCAGCAAAAGTTACGCCAGATGCAGGATAAGTGGCTGAGTGACAAAGCTGATGAGATCCAGGGATATGCTGACAGGCACGATATGAAGAGGTTCTATGATGCCTTAAAAGAAGTCTACGGCCCCACATCCTCAGGATCATCCCCCCTCCTCAGTGCAGATGGGAATACCTTGATCACCGAGAAGGAGAAAATTCTCGAACGCTGGGCTGAGCACTTCAACAGTGTCTTAAATCGCCCTTCCTCCATAAATGATGAAGCCATAGACCGTCTCCCACAAGTCCCAATCAACGAAGCACTGGACGATCCGCCAACACCTCTTGAGACCCAGAAAGCAATCCGTCTGCTATCCAGTGGCAAAGCACCTGGCTCAGACTCCATACCAGCAGAGGTCTGCAAGGATGGAGGCACTGTGCTGACTGAGAAGGTCCATCAGCTGAACTCACTCATGTGGAAAGAAGAGACGATCCCCCAGGATTTCAAAGATGCATCTATCGTTCACATGTACAAGCGAAAGGGGAACCGGCAAGCCTGTGATAACCATCGGGGCATTTCCTTGCTGTCCATCGCAGGCAAGATACTTGCCAGGATCCTACTAAACCGCCTCACAGCACACCTTGACCAAGGTCATTTGCCTGAGAGCCAGTGTGGATTCCGGAAAGAGTGCGGAACCACCGACATGGTGTTTGCTGCAAGGCAGCTGCAAGAGAAATGCCAGGAGCAAAATGCTGATCTGTTCTCCACCTATGTTGACCTCACTAAGGCCTTCGACACCGTGAGTAGAGAGGGACTGTGGAAGACCATGGCCAAGTACGGATGCCCTCGGAAATTTATTTCCTTGGTCAGCCAATTCCATGAAGGCATGCAGGCTTGAGTCCAGGACAAAGGCGAAACATCTGCTCCTTTTGCTGTCACAAATGGTGTCAAGCAAGGCTGTGTCCTGGCTCCAACGCTGTTCAGCCTCATGTTCTCTGCAATGCTTACTGATGCCTTCAGAGATGGCGATGTTGGATCAGCCTAAAGTACCTGAACAGATGGCAAGTTGTTTAACCTCAGAAGGCTTCAAGCAAAAACGAAGGTCATGACAGACATCATCAGAGACTTTTTGTTTGCTGAGATTGTGCCCTCAACGCTGGATCTGAAGCTGACATGCAACTCAGTGTCGACAAATTTGCCACTGCCAGCAGGAACTTCGGCCTTACCATCAGCACGAGGAAAACTGAAGTTCTCCATCAGCCAGCCCCAGGGAAACCCTACGTTGAGCCCAACATCACAGTCAACGGTCAGAGACTCAGTGCAGTGGAGCGGTTCACATACCTTGGCAGCACACTGTCACGAAATGTGACCATCGACGATGAAGTGAACGTCAGGATTGCAAGAGCAAGCGCAACTTTTGGTAGACTCAATGCAAACGTCTGGAACAGAAGAGGCATTAGTCTGAGACCAAGCTAAAGGTCTACAGAGCAGTAGTTCTCCCCACACTACTGTACGCCTGCGAAACTTGGACAGTGTACCAACGACATGCCAAGAAGCTGAACCACTTCCACACAACATGCCTCAGGAAGCTACTGAACATCAAGTGGCAAGACAAGACCCCTGACACAGGTGCTCGCAAAAGCCACCCTTCCCAGCATCTTCACCATCCTGATGCAGTCCCAGCTTCGCTGGGCTGGACACGTGGCGCGCATGCCAGACCATCGGCTGCCCAAAAGGGCTCTTCTATGGCGAGCTGCAACAAGGGAAGAGATCACACGGAGGTCAGAAGAAGCGCTTCAGAGATACTCTGAAAGTCTCTCTGAAAGCGTTTGATATCAACCCTGACTCCTGGGAGGAATCTGCAGTGGACCATGACAAATGGCGCGCTGCTGTGCACAAAGGCGCCAAGTTGTGTGAGGCCAACAGGGACTGCTGCAGCTGTTCAGAAGAGGCAGGCCAGAAAGTCACGGGCAAACAAGCTCCCTGACAATGGTACGCCTGTCTTTGTCTGCCCCAACTGTCAGCGAACATTTCTTGCGCAGATTGGACTATTCAGCCATCTGCGCATTCACAGATAGATTCATGAGCATCCTCCCCCCATCCCCAGCTGGATGGACAACGATGGTCATCATCGATCTTGATGGACACACACACCAACCATTCCAAAGGCTTAGATAGAACTGACAAAAATAGAGATTGGTCGATAGCTTGAAGTTCATAACGAGTGCCATTCTTGAAAATAGGAGTAACTTTTAGCAATTTTAAGCGATTTGGGAAATTTGATTTTTTGTAATACATAAATTAATATATGTATGTAAGGGATTCTGCAGTAACAGGGGCTGAAAGTGTAATATTTTCCCGTCCATGCCATCTAGACCTCTGGTATACTTTTATATGGATGAGAGCATTATAGACTTCATGGACACACATTAAGGGATATCTAACTTAGGTGGATGAAATATGTTTAGATTTGCAAAATGCAGTCAGAGGTTCTAGGGTGTTTAAGTTTGATTTGTCTGATTTAATTGTAGAAGTTACTACATTGCAGAAGGTGTGTGTTGAGGTTATCTGTAGATATGTCTGAAAGTGATGTATCTTGTGTGGTTATATGTTTATTATTTAGCTGGTTTATGGCTTTCCAAATAGATTTGCTGTCAGAATTGGATTTGATTAACTGTTGGAAATATTTTTTCTTCTGTGAACGTTTTAGGTTGTTTACTATATTTCTTTGTTTTTGGGAAATCTTCCCTAGTTCAGATTTCAGAAGAGAATCTCTGAGTTTTATTGCATATCTTTGTCTTTGTCCCCCAAGGCTTTTAGGGATGCTTTTTTACTCCTTTAGTTTTAAATGGAGCAGGGTTGTTTTTAAAAAAAGAAAAAATGTGATCCCATATTTCAAAGGCTTCATCGGTTTTTAAAACGGGTAAACAAAAAAATGGGGGTTCACGGGCTGATAAAAGATCTAGACTTATGACAATTTTGGGGGATTTTAATTCCCTTTTTTTTACCTTTAAAAACAAACGGGAAAAGATCACTACGGCGAAACGTTGGCAGCTTTTTTTCAGTTATAGTCTTAGCAGAAGTTGTATATTGTGATCTATGAGTGTCTTTGAATTGGTGATTCAGTGGGTTTATAAATTAACGATAAGATAAAGGATTCGTAAGTTTTTTCCAATTTAGTTTAGGTTTCTTTAAAGTCAATGTTGAAAACCCCACCCAAAAAAAATAATTTCACTGGGGGGCAGTGAAGCTCTTTCATCATAGAGGTAATTTATCAAACCAGCCGGGGGTGTTTCTGAGGATTTCTGTAAAAAAAGCCAATGAGAACGGTTTAGATGTTTAAATGTAATTAAACCCATATTGATTCAACCAATGGTTTCAAGTGATTCGATTTTTTTGAAACTGATTTTTTCATGAATAAAATAAGTGGGCTTTTTTCTTTGGATTGGGGGATTTTTTTAAAATGATTTTTAAGTTGACATTAAAAATCAGAGCAGACATATACTATAATAATCTGACTTTGGAAAATCCAAAATAGAAAGTTTTTCCTGGAATTGGTAATACATTAAAACATCGAAACTTATTAATAAGGTTAACATTAAGAAAACCAATTCTCATGCCACAGCTGACGGCCATATATCCCATGTTCAACATTTTTTAAATTCATAATCTTTTAAACTATAACATGAGAAAATGAGCAATTGGAATAATTTAAAGACAAATGTGTGTGTGTTTTTTTTAGATAAAACGATGCACTTATATGTGGGGAACCCTAGTGTTGTATACCTTTTCAAAGGGCAGTTGCGGCCACATATACAATATTGATTTTTTTAGTATTTTACATTTTTTGTTCAACCACAATTTAACTATCATGTGTGCAATACAGTTTTTGATTAAATATTATTTGTGGCAGATTTTTTTATTTAGACCCCCAAACTGAGGGGTCAGGGTGGGTTCTCTTGACCCACTCCCGGAGGGTCACACTTGTCGTGGGCGGGAGCTTAGTGGCCCGTGATCGAGCGAGCTAGTCGTGGGGGGATCAGTCTTCTTGGGTTTTGTGCTCTGGTCCCCGTCTTATTGACACCTACAAGCCTCAAGCGTTTTGGGGTAAAAGTGGTGGTTTGTACTATCCCCCGATAGGGCTTTTCCTGCCGAACATCGTGAGTGAGGGCCCAAACTAAAATGACCCCGCCCTTTTTTTCTGTTCTCTTCTTCTTTTTACCGCCTCTTTTCTTTCAGCTCCCCATCAAGCCTTTTTTTCCCCCTTCTTTTTTCTCTTCGGGCCTTTTTCGGCCCCCCGTGTTTTTCCCTGCGGGGCGACTTGAGGAGGGAATGAATCCTGGGGGGTTGGAGAGCACCTGCTCTCAAAACATCCCTTTTTCTCGGACCTCTCCTAAGACAGGCGGCACCATTGGGGCCCTGTGTGCAAACGGGTACCCCCTTTGGGGGCTGGGGCAAGATGGGGTTTAAAGGGCCCAGCAAGATAAACCCCCGTAGTGCTCGGTTCTCGTCCGGGAGCGGGCATGATAGGGGGGGAAAACGTTGGGCTAGACTTTTTGGGTTTTATATCCCCCCCGAAACCTGAAGGGGTCAAACTGTGTTCCCTTGACCCTGGCCCCCAAGTTGGGCCCCATGGGGGTGGGGAAGGGGGGATGAAAAACAAAATTTAAACATGAATCCCAAACAAACACCCCCCCCAAACCGGAAAAAGGGGGAAAACCGGGGGCGGACGACTCAGACTCAGCTCGGGGGCGTTGAGACCCTCTGGGGGTTTGGGCCACGTGGCTGTTGGGGGGGCTGATGCGACAACCCTTGTCCGCTCTCAGCCCCCTTTGCTACCAGAAGGGGTTTCAGTGGCGGGAGGATCGCGAAATCCATCAAGAGGCTGAGGGGCGGGCATTTTTGTGCAAGTCCAAAAGGGAGACACGCTCCTTCTCAAGTCGACCACTTCGTGGGGTAGGGGGGTGAAGGTTTCCCCTCACTTGTCCAACTGCTCAAAGGGGTCCAGATGCCCCGGGGTTTTAAAAGGGGTTTCCTGGGCGGGAAACAAAAGCGAGTGCCTCTCAGGGATGACCCACTGTACAGGGTGACGGTGAGAAGGGGGCGGGCAGAGTCCCGACAAAACTTTTTTTCCTCACCTTTTGCTGCCCATGTCCCCCAGGGCTTTGGTCGATACCTGAAGGGTTTGTGAAGCCTGACCCGCCCCCCCCTAAAATGTTTTAAATGTCAAAATTTGACACTGAAGCCGATCAAGAAGGGGAGGCGTGTGGCACCGTCGAAGGGGGCCCCACCCCGGGCGATTGCGTCGTGCAGCCCCGTGTGCGAAATGCGGGGGTGGCCACCCGCCTCACGAAAGACTGGCCCGCCTGAAAAAAAAAAACAAATCCGAATAAAACAGAAAAGAAATATCCTTTCTTTGGGCAAAAGGGAAAAAAGGTGGAGGCCGGGGTCGCCAACGTCATCCTCTGCCCTCAGACCCGGGTGGTGGACTCCGGTCCGACACTCCACCGGAAAGCAGACGACGACTTAACCGCCTTTTTAGAACCTGCCTTGGTGGGGACCCGATCCACCCCTTCCCCTCCTGTGCGGCGGGCCCCCAGGGGCTGCGGGCGGGAGAAAAACCTCGGGGCGGGCACGTTGTCCCCCCCGCCTCCCCCCCCCCTCCGGCACCCCTTTCCCCGCCCTTTGTCTGCCTGCCCCCGGGGGTGGCGGGAAAGGGCCGGAAACCCCCCATACCTCCAAACTCAAGGGGAGGGTTTTCGGGCCCCGGCGGGGGTCGGGAAGGGGCCGGGGGGGATATTCCGACTCGGTCGGGAAACCGAAAAAAATTTAATTTCTAAAAATAAATATCCACCGGCCGACCTTGAGCCCCGCAAGCAAGGGCGGGGTAGCGATGGAATAGGCTGGCTTTTTTTTAACCTTTGGCAGTGATCCATGGAACATCCAGGGGTTCTACGCCAATTTTCAGGAACTCCCTGCTTTGTCGTCTTGAAACCTTCAGTGTTGGCCTGCAGGAGACTCGCAAAGAATGGGAAGGTTTTTTCTCTCTCTGGTTTTAAACTCGGTTTTTAAACCCCGCTCAACGGGAACAAGAGGGATTGACGGAGGGGTCCTTTTTTTTTTTATTGACAAGTCCCCTTTTTTTCAGTACAGTTCTTTTAAGCACCCCTTTTTCACGGTGCAGTCAAATCCACTTTAGAAAAAACCCAAAGTCTGCCTCTCTACCTTCCTCCTCCTCCTGTTCTGGGGCAGGACCCCTGAACCTGGTCGACCAGCTTCCACGTCCCTTTTTTACTGTTGGGCGACTTCAATGGACACTCCCCCTTGGGAAGGAGATACATCACCCCAGGTCTTCTCTTGGAAAAAACCTTTTTCCCCACTGGAATTTTGCTGTCTTAACGACAATCTCCCACACCCTTTTCTGTCCCCCTGAAAGCTCCGTGTTTAGATCTGTCGGGCTGCGATCCCTCGTTGGGCTGGACTACGGTGAAATGCACACGATCTGCACGGGGGTGACCCTTTTCCCGTCGTCCTCGCCCCACAATGGAAAGGGGGACTCCTGCCCGACCCCGAAAATGACAAAGCAGACGATTTTTTTTACCAAGAAGATAAATGGGGCTGCGGAAAAACATATTGAAAAGCAAGGGCCCTCTGACCCCGACCGGGTCGTTTAGATTGCCCAAAACAGCAGTCCCCATCGCTACCCCCAAGCCTCAGGGCCCAGAACGCCCTGGTTCAACGCGGGAAAGTCGGGAGGCCCTAAGTTTTCGAAAAAGAGCGCAGCGACGCTCTTTTTGAGACCGGGGACCGATAGCGGGTTTGAACCCCTCAAAACGAGGGGAAAACCAGGGATGTTTTTAAAAAAGAGGGAAGTCAGGGTAGAGTTTTGCTCTTCCCTTAACCTCCCAACACACCCAAGAAGAAGTGTGGAGGGGTTTTTTAAAAAATTAAGGGAAAAACGTAAGCCCAAACCTTTCATCTTAACTTTTAGACGCTCTGGTCACAGAGAAAAAGCGTTGCCAATTTGCTTCCCCCACAAATTGAACAAACTCGAGATCTGCTAACAAATCGCTTGTTTCTTAAAAAACCAAAAAAACCCGTCGAAAAAACCCAGTAACTCTTTTTCCGACAACACAGAGAATTACAACCTTCTTTCACAAAGATTGAACTTAAATCTGCCCCCTTTAACCTTACATTCCCGTCCAGGAAAGCAGGGGCCCTTATAAACTCTTAAGCACCTTCCCCAAACCTTCTGGACACCCTGCTTAAAGTTTATAACCCCATCTGGGGCACAGGTTTTTTTTTTTACCCCCCTGGGGGAAACCCCCATAATCCCCTGCCCAAACGGGGAAAAAACCCCTCAAAACCCCTCCAACTACCGCCCAATTTCACGACCCCTGCACGCAAAATGAAGGGGAAAATGGTCACGGTAGACTGTGGGAAACAAGACCGACGCCTTCTGGTGAAAGAACAGGCGGTTTCCGCAAACATCGCTCAAACCCTTGACCTCGGTTTGTTTGAAACCACTGTAAGAAAGCCTTTTTAAACAAACAAATGTGGTGGCCAATTTTTTTTTACTTGGAGAAAGCTTACGAAAAAACCCCTGAAATTTGGGATTTTTTTTCGACTTGCACAAGCTTTGGGTTCCGAGGACACCCGCCTCATTCATCCACAATTTTTTACAAGACAAAATTCCAGGGGAGACTCGCGCCACCCTGTCCCACTTCACGAGAGGGCTGGGTTTCCCGCAAGGGCTCCGTCGCCGGGGCCCTTTTTCAGCTTTAAAATTAAGACAACGTTCAATCCTTCAGGGGCGACAGTCGCTTTCTGGGCGGGTTTTTCCTGCAACTGGCACACGTATGCCGCACCAGCGACGGCTTAGGGTCTGCGTCAACAAAATCCCGTGTTGGGCAGAGGAAAGGGGTTCACATTTTCTCCTCCAAAACTAATCATCCAATTTTTATAATTTTCCCATTTTTATCCGACCCTGAATCCGTCGGAAAATCACCATCCCGGCGGGCAAGGGAAACCAGATTTTAGGGTCGTCTTTGAAGGGAAACAACTTTCCCCAGCCATATTAAAAACTGAAAAAATCTTGCCCAAAAAACCCTGAAAATCTCCCGTTGGGCACCACAACTGGGTCTGAAAGAGAACTCTCTGCACCTCTACAGACCCGGTCCGGTCCAAACTGATTTGGGAAAGGGAATACGTCGCCAGACCTCCACCCAAACTGTTTTACCTGTACACCCCAAGGGCTCCGTCTCAGCTTAGGGGCTTTCGCACCCCCCCTGTGGACAGCCCGTACCAAGCGGGGAACCACCTCTCCCAACCCCAACTGAAGCTGACCCAATATTTTTGAAATTGTTTCTGAACCTACAAACCCCGCTTAGACCTGATTCAAAAACCCTTTTTTTTAAAAAAAAACAGACAACCCAAACTGCATCCTCCCCGGACCACCATTTTTTCGGGCCCACAGAACTTACTTTTTTGGAACTCTGCACAAAATCCCCACTTTTTAAACATCTTCACTGACATTTCCAAGTCAAGGACGGATCGCTGCATCTTTTTTTTTTGTCCCCCTTTCCTACCCCCCTCAACGGAACACATCCGTCACAGCTCGGGGTACACGCGGAAATGACCGCCTGTTCTGGCAGAAAAATGGTTTTTCCCCTTTGAAAAAAAAGAGATCTACTTTTCCCACTCCTGTCAGCCCTGGGGGCGTCGCCTGCAAGGAATATCACTCATCCCAAACTGCTGGGAATTTTTGAAGATTTTTCTCTCGCAAAAGAAAAAGGGTACAGGTTGTGTTGGCCTGGGGTTTCCCGACATGTTGGCATTCGGAAACGAAAGGGGGGACCTGCGGCCAGGAACGCTGTAAAGAAAGAAATATCCCAAACCTTTTTACCCTATCAGACAGAAGGGAAGGGGAACACTTTCGTTAAAGGGTCTTTGGGAAAGGGGTGGAACACCCCAAAGGACAACAAGCCTTCCCGATCCGTCCGGACCAAAAGAAACCCCCCCTTCTGGTGAAGACGAAAAGGAGGATCTGGCTGTGCAACTGCGTACGGGCCACTTTTTTTTTTTTTCCATTCTTACTTTTTGAAGGGGGGGGAGGCCCCCCGATGCTTTCCCCGTGATGACCTCTCACCCTGAAACATGGCTCCTTGACTGTTGGGATCCAGACGTTAACCAGACATTACACGGGGGGGTTTTTGAAAATTTTTTTCTGATGTCCCTCCGGGGCGCTGATGGACTTCTAAAAGAAGTGAACTTTTTAACCAATTTGAAGGTTTTAAAAATATGGGAAATTTTTTTTAAATTTTTAGTGGAAAATTGAAGGGGACTCTTTTAAATTTGGGTTTTTTTTTATCCTTTTATATTTTTTGACGCGGCGATAGCCTTGAGAGGCCTTAGGGGTCAGCAAAGGGTTCTAAAGCCCATAACTTCATTTCATTTCTTATTTAGATCTTTTTTTTTTAATGTACCAGTTACCTTTGAACATAACACTTTTACTCGTATATATATAAATTTTCCTTTTTTTCTTTTCTTTTTTAAAAAGTCACCCGTTTTGATAATTTTTTTTAATGATTTTTTAGAAGCATTTTTTATTCTAAATTGATTTTCAAAATTTTCCCGTATTTTGCACTGTGTGTGTGTGTGTGTGGTGTGTGTGGTGTGTTGTGGTGTGTGTGTGTGGTTTAAAAAAATCGGGTATTTGATCTTTTTAAATGTTTAATTGTCTGTTTCACTCAAGTTATGTTTAAGCAGTTTGT
Source organism: Babylonia areolata (assembly GCF_041734735.1). Lineage (NCBI taxonomy): Eukaryota > Metazoa > Mollusca > Gastropoda > Neogastropoda > Buccinidae > Babylonia > Babylonia areolata. The sequence goes on along the minus strand of NC_134888.1, from coordinate 10,235,966 downwards.
TCTGTACTATATTTTTCTTTCATTGTGCAGCATGATATCTTTAAGATTTATAACACTTAATTTATGGCAGGGCGTCTTATTCAGGAATCTTTATTTTAATATACCAGTTACTTTAGAACCTATCTCTTTTACCGCATATTGCATTTATTTAAGTACTAAACCTTCCACATACTATAGCAATTTTAAAATGGTTTTATTGAAGCATTTATTGTTCTGATATTGTCAGTTGTGTTTCTTAATATTCATGTTATTCTACAAAGTGAGTGAGTGTGTGTGTGTGTGTTTCTGTATGTGTGTGTGTGTGTGTTGTGTGTGTTTGTGTGTGTGTGTGCGTGTATGAGTGTGTGTGTGTGTGTGTGTGTGTAGGGTAAATGGGACTTGGGTATGTGTATGGGAATGTACCTGCTGTGTTGTGTTACTTGCTTGTGTGTATTTAGCTTTATGCATTGCTTTTTTAATTTTGTTTTTTTATCTTTTGTCCAACATTTGTCTTGTTGGACTTAATTGTTGACTTGAGATATTGTGAAGGGTGAGTGACAAGCCTGTGGATGAACAATTTGATTTCCAAATGGATGAATAAAGATGTATTGTATATTTTCTTGAATGTACATGCCCAGATTTGCCTCTAAACCAGATAATTTCTATGGCAATAAACTGAGTTTTAGCAGACCAGTGATCACTGTTTCTGAACATCACTATAGTTTGCTTTCCCTGTGGATAGCAGGCTAAATTCCATGGAAAGAAATCTGCTGTTAGTACAGTAGGCAGTATAGTACAACACAGTACAATACAAAACAGTGAAATACAAATCAGTCAAATATAGCACAGTACAGTATGAGATATCAAAAGTAGAAACTTTGAATCCGTCCCAAACCATCTGTTTTAACAATCAGATTTTCTCATTTAGTTCACCGTACTAAACAAAAGCCATAACATGTTTGTTATGCGTTAGTTGGGCAAGGTTCTTGCGAGACCCAGGGAAGGTGTGTTTCTTTCTTATACCTGGCAGCAAGTCTTTTTCTTCTTCCACATGACGACCAATACCAGTATGCATGTGCACATAACTACATGCATGTATATGAATGTGTACTGTGTGTGCGTGTGTTTATGTAAGTTTGTGCCTGCCTATGTGTGCGTATGTGTTAGGGTAGCTGTTAGATACACATCTATGTTAAAATGTATGTATGCAGCGTGTGTGTGTGTGTGTGTGTGTGTGTAGTCACATTTTGGTGTGTGTATGTAACATAGATATAATGTTTTATGTTAACAAAAGTGTTTTTGTAAAGCACCTAGAGCAGATTTCTGGATGGTGTGCTATATAAGTATCCATTATTATTATTATTATTAATATGTTGATGAAACTGTAGTTTTGTGGGAGGTTACTGTTGGGCTGCCAAGAGATGTACTATTAGTTGATAGAGGAGATGGGGCTCAATCCACTGGTGTGTTTCACTGTTTGCGTCTCCAGCTAGGCCAGTCTGACAACCAACTGGCACAGCCTTAGCTTTCTACAAACTACTTATAGTCTAAGAAAAATTTCAAAAAACCTCAAAAAAATTGCAAGAAAAGGTTTTTTTGGCTCTGTTTGGGGTTTAGGGTTTTTCACACTACACCTGTAAAAAATCGAAGAAAATCGAATTCAGATAAGACAGAAAATTTAAAATAAAAAAAAAAAACACAAGGGGGGGCGCGAACGGAACACCATTTTGATCGAAACTCTCAAGGGGTCAGTCACGACCCTTTAAAGGGATCCCAAGGGGGAGGGGCCTGTTAAGTATACCTTCTCCGGCATTTCGTCCGCGCAGTGAACCTGCCCCCACTTATCTTTGCTTCTGTTAGCGTATGAATATATACTTTTTTACATGTTTCAGTGTTAAGAATGTTTCCGAAAAGCAATGTATTTACAACAGCAATTGACTGTTACAAAAAATGTAACACAGTTATCTTTATCTTAAAGTGTGCTCCAACTGCATGGTAGGGTTGGGGGTAGAAGGTTCGCGCGATTCCTCCGTTTCGCATTGTGAATTTGGAGATGGTAAACCATGCGCCAATAAAGTTTTTTCGCTAAAAATTTAAAGTTTTTTTTTTTTGAGTTTCTTTGAAAAATGGAAGGGATAACCAAACACTTGTGATTTGCAAACCCCCTCAGTTTTGACAAAAATTTTCCGACTAGGGAAAAGGGTGCAAGGTGAAAAACATTTTTTTTTAGCGTTTGTAGGGCTTTCGTTCCCTTTCATTGTTTTTTTCATATGTATTCGTTGTTTTTTTCCCTTAACACGTCTTAAAGGGCTTGTTTTATTGTTTTCTTTTGTTTTTTTTGGTGTTTTTTTGTTTGGTTGTTTTTTATCTCCATTTTAAATGTGTGAAATGTGTGTGTATGACTGTGGTTGTGGTGTGTGGTGCGCGCGCGCGGGGCTAGGAAGGCGGAAGGGCGAGGGGGGTTAGGAAGGAGAGGACGGAGCTGAGAAAAAGAAGAGAAAAGAAAGAGAGAAGAGAGAGAGAGAGAAGAAGAGAGGAGAGAGAGAGAAACAACAAAAGGGAAAATTTTGTTTATGAAGGAAAAGAAAAAGCACGGATAATTTTCTTACTACTAACCCCCTTTTTATGAAAAAAAAAAAACTTCAAAAAGGAATAAGAAAAAAAGGTATTAATAAATTTATATGCCAGAAACAAACGTTTTTCATAAACGACAGGACAGAAAACTATATATGTTTTTTAAGCACGAGCATTTTGGGAAAAAAAAGAATGTTGAAAAGAAAGAGACAGAAGACGCAAGAAGGGGGCCTGGTTGGTCATATGAGCGCGTTCACATGGCAGTCACTGTGGTCTCTGGCCCCCTCCCCAAAAACGATTAGTCCAAGGATATGGTGTCATACTCTACCATGCATTTACCCAAAAGGGGTCCACGCCAAATAACATTTCCCTGGATAAACCACTCGGGGGAAAACCAAAGGGACATCTGAATGAGTTCCCTGCCAGTTATTAAGTCGAGGGGTGCGCGCTTGGTTTTTTTCCATGTAAAATGGCTTCGGGCCCGCATTGGAGGTTAGGGAGGGCTGGGTGCAATTATTTTAAAGGGTTTCGGAACCCCCTTCTCTCCAAACGTGTAGACAAAACGAAGGAAAAGCAGTGACAGAGCAGGAAGGGACATTTTAGTGGACTCTTTGTTAAACCCCCTGGACTGTAAGCATTGGAGTCAAGCGCCAAATAACAGAACCTAGATTTGACCGAAGCCCTTCTTTTGGAAAATGACAACAATTTCAAAATAAATTAAAAAATTAAACTGACATTTAAAATCAAATACTACGATCAACGGATTCCCGAAGTAAAACCAATGTTGATGAAGATTTTGATATGGATGGTTTGAAAATTTCTTCAGGGAGGCAAACTTGTGCCCCGACCTTGACAAAAGATTTATCTCCAAATTTTTGCAAGGGTGAAAAGGGGAAGCTAAAAAAACCCCAAGGCCTAGGGTTGCAATACTGCATCTCAAGGTATTTTACATGTTTTCGAAGGCAGAGAGGAGGGGGAAACGGGCATCTTCCCTGAGATTTTCGGAGATACCTTTTCTTGTTTCCCGCGGCACAGTTTAAAAAATCTCCAGCTGTCCTACAAGATTGGTGCAATTGAAAAACCAAACCTGATGTGTAAAAAAAATTTTTAAGAAGGTCATCAGTTTTCCGCAGAAGTATCGCTATTGGGGGTTTTTCTTCGATCTTTTATGAGCAAGTTTATAAGAAGCATCAAATAACGGGATACACGTGATCGGGAATGTCAAACCCCCAACGTGCAGCATTTTTCTTAAATCCCATTGTGCTGCATCAATACGCCTTCAAACATCACCAGGTTGTCTTTTCCAAGTAAACACAAAAGAATCAGTTTGCCGAAAGAGGCGGTGGTACAAATTTGGGTATCCTTGCTTTTGGGAAGAGAGAGATCCCTTCATTGGGGCCCCTTTCTGAAAAATACCCCCCCGGGGTATTTGCAAACCCCAAAGGTGTGCCAAAAAAACTAAGTGGGAAATAAAATCTTGAAGATGGAAAACCACAAAGCCACGGAATACACCTTTAGGTCAGAACAGGCTGTTACGATGGGCCTCCATAAACACTGTCAAGATCGACGCAGAAAGTGGTTGGCTATCGAACCTCAACTTATGTTATCAGCGCCTGGGTTTCAGCCGCAGGCAGTAAATACGAGGACAAGTGGTGAGGTGTTCAGATATGAGCTGGTCGAGTCACCCATCATCTCTTCCAAAGTCTTCTATTTTCTTCGTCAAGGAAAATAAAACCCTCTTGCTGATGAATCTGGAAGAGAGTTTTCAAAACCCATGCCAGAGAGTGCCTTCTTGGTGACGTGCGTTTGTTCTGCATGGAGAGGCACTTCTCAAAAAAAACCCTGGTCTCAGTGCTCAACTTACATTTCCATCATTGAACTTAGTGAGACATGTGGCGACAGAAGTACAAGAAGCCTGTGATGGCTATACAAGTGGCCCAAGCACAAAAGACGTCACATGTAAAGCAGAACTGGAGGGAAAGTCGTCCACTGAGGTTCAGTTTACACCAGACATGACCCTGCATATCGGGAAAGACCTGTTTCTGGCCAATCATAAAAACAAGCAATGTTTTATTGATTTGCTTTCTTGTAAGCTGCGGAACAACGGATGCGTGACTTTCTGTTCTGAAGGAGATGCTGACTGCATGATTGTTGCTGGGTTCAGGAAGTGCAAAAGGCAAGAGACAGTGGTTGTTGACGATGACACAGATCTTTAGTCCTTTTGGTCTGTCATTTCAAAAGTGATTCAAGGAAGTCTTTCTCAAGAAAAGCGAGAAAGCCTTCAGGTGCTGGAACATCAAGCAGTTTCAGAGTTCACTTAGCAGCTTATGTCATAACTTGCCTGTCATCCATGCAGCCATAGGTTGTGACACAACGTCCCGAGCTTTTGGAACTGGGCAAACGGACAGGGTTTCCAGAAATTCCTGAGCTCAGACGACTTTGTGAACTGGCGAGACATTCCTGAAGACTTAGAGAAAAATGAGATTGTTGGTTTGCTGCTGAGCAGATGCTCTTGTCTTTGTATGATAGGAAGACAGCGTCCACCCTTGGCAAGATTAGATACATGATGTTCTGTTCAAAGGTAGCGTCTGGGACAACATTCATACAAGTTCACTCCCTGCGCCCAACGTCCTCTGCTACCACATACCCAGTTTGAGGGACATATCTGCAAGTCCAACAGTGAAAGACACACTTGTGCTGGGACAATTGGGCTGAAGATTGTTGACAACCAGATGGTGCAGCCTTGCACAGCAGACTTGCCTCCTGCTCCTTCTCAAGCTTCTGTGCATTATCCGCTGTGATTTCGAGTGTGACTGTGACAAAAAGGTGTACCTGCAGAAAACAAGGTTTGATGGCTCGCCAGCATGTGGAGAGTGTCATGGGAATACATTATTCGAACTCAGCACAGGTGACAACCGCTGAAGAACAACACTGAGAGGAAGCCTTTGTGAGGATGGCCATATTATGAATTAGTCCAGTAATTCTATGATAAAAAGTGGTCTATATCCCAAAATAATCGCAATATGTTGGGTTTTTTTCAGACTTGCATCTATACTTATTGGTAAAGAATGTCTGCAAAATGTAAGTGTATATTTTAAAAATGCAACCTTAAGACGTATAAAGACAGCTTTGAGTGGAATAAGTCGCTCTGCTTATACATTGCCTTTCACGTTAACAATGTGCACATACTGTCAGGATCTGACATAGATGATCCATTACATACATCTCATGTATGAATTCACGCTTCCAGTCACAGTGGACAAAAACTTCTACATGAATGACACATTTTGCGCGCGCAGTTGTGTGAGTGTGCGCATATCCACATTTGGTGATATTTTGCTTTCAAATTCAAAATAATGTTTTGCCTCTCTCTTTCTTACACACACACACACACACACACACACACACACACACACACGCACACCACACACACACACACACACTCACACAGTTGTTTGAAATACCCCCACGACAGAAGATAATAATAATAAATAAAATGAAACAAACAAGACAGTTCATAATTAGATAAATAAATGAATTAACAAAAATAACATGAATGATAAATGTGTAACTAACAAACTAAAGATAAAACAAATAGATGACTAAGTAAATTGATAAATACATAAATAGAAAAAACAAACAAACAAACAAAATAAATCAAGTTTTAGAACCCAGACAATGGCTTGTCGTCCACTTCAGATCACACAAGTGCCTTGATGACCCAACGTTTCCATTTTACATACAATTACTTAATAAAGTTGAATATTGTAATTTCTTCAGTAATTTTTTTTTTTTTTAAGGCGCATGGTTCACCATACTTCAACATCACATTTTGCGAAGGCAACATGTGAACCTTTCTTCAACGCCACTTTCGTGCTGTCTGTCTAAATGCAAATTAGGGAACAAGATAACTGTTATATCAGTTCAGTAACTGATTCAATTGACAGTTATAAGTATGTTTTATTATTCCGGAATCACTAATTGCCAACAAATCAACGTAAAACTTTCACTACGGTCAGGGCAGTACGAAACAGGTTTCACTGCACGGAGTGAGACAGCGCGGGGGAGGAACCAGGCTGCCCGCAGAGTCCGACTTGACAAGGCGCGAATGACAAGTTGCGGCAGCAAAAAAGTATGGTGTGCTTTTTCTTCCATCTCGGCCTATTTATTTTTCTTATTTAATTTCCTGAATCTTATCTGACGTTCGATTATCTTCGATTTTTTATGGGTGATAGAGCGAAAAATTCTGAACACGTAGAGCAAAAAAAACGTTTTCTTGCAATTATTTTGAGGTTTCGGCACTTTTTCTCACAGAATTACTAGACTATTACAGTGGGGTTGAAAAAAAAGAAAAGAGGGGAGTGGGGGGACATGTGCTTACTGGAATAGGCGGCATGGGGGCAACTAAACACCAGGGTTGGGTGGTAGGGGGAGAGGGTAAATTTACACAGGCAGAAAACCAGTCTGGCCTTGAAGCAGTCCATCTGCTCGGCTTGGCAACCTCCTGGGGCAGTGTGTTCCATTCCGGGATGGTGCTGGGGAAGAAGGACATTTGCCTGCTCTGCGTCCTGCAGGCAGAGATGTCATAGTTGCATGTGTTGTTTTTTGTGGAGCTCAGCCTGCTGTCTAATGGTTGTAGGCAGACTGAGTTTTTAGAGATGAGACCATGATGGGATTCATAAAATGTCTCCAGTCGAGCTTTTTTCTGTCGGTCTTGTTGGGGGTACCAGTTGAGGGAGCTAAGGGATGGAGTTGACACAGGGTCTGTTGATCTTGGTTAGTGACCATTCTTGCTGCTCGGCGCTGGACCTTTTCAATGGCCTGGATGTCCACTGGCTATATAGGATCCACACAGAGGCTGTGTACTCAAGGATGGTTCAAACAAGGGGCTTTGTGCACAGTTTCCTTTGTCTTGTTGACTCACTTGTGGTAAACAGAGTTAGTCTATGTTTTAACCTGGTGTTCGGTTGTGTGTGTGTGAGTGTGTGTGTGTCTGTGTGTGGTCTGTGTGTCTGTGTGTCTGTCTGTCCGTGGTAAACTTTAACATTGACATTTTCTCTGCAAATACTTTGTTAGTTGACATCAATTAGGTATAAAAATAGGAAAATTCAGTTCTTTCCAGTCATCTTGTTTAAAACAATATTGCACCTCGGGATGGGCACAAAAAAAAAGAAGAAAAAAAGAAGAAGCCTAATTATATGCAAACTGCCATTTACTGTTGTATTTATATTTTTTTGTATTCTCTAAACTTGGCACTTTGATCTGAATCCTGACACAACAAGAGCAGTCATTATTATCATTTTTTGTTCAGACAGGAACTTCTTTTGCTAAGCATGGAAGTTTTATTTATTTGGAAAAGTTTTGGTGCAGATAGTAAAAAAAGGGAAATTACTCTGTAATTAATGCTGGGGGACTTAATTTGCTTTAAACTGATCTTCTCAATCTTAAACATTACATTTTGAAATTATACTCAATACATAAAAAGCTTGTGTTTTACTCTCAGTGTACAGGGCTTTCACTATGTTCATTCGCCCAAGTGGTCTTTTTCGGAAAATACTAAAATCAATACGACAAGTGGACTTTACAGATCCGTTGGCTGAGCCCTGAAGGTCATGGGCAAAAATCAGTTGCGTACACATATTTATACACATTCAAAGTGCGTGCTCATATTCTTCGCGAACGTGAACAACGCCATTTGTTTCAAGTTGTTGACCTGCCCGTTCAATCCTATATTCAATGGACAATACACAATAATATATGTGATGGAAAGTTGGAGAAGGAGACCGTTAAATATTTATTCAGAGAAAGATTTGTGAATGCCTCATTACTTACTGGATTATGCCCCAAAACTGCCATAAAAATATCCACAGAATCAGTCAGAATTCACAGTTAAAATTTGTAAACCATGCGAGTTAATACCCTTGAACTGATCACAATGAAACGAAAAAATTTCCAGTCTTGATTTTTCTCAAAATGAAGTCCTTTTCACTTCTTACGACATTTAGAAGTACTTGTACTTGGCTCTACATGTTATTTGTTTAACAAAATACTAAATTTTCATATCAGCTTTAGAACTATAAAACTAGAATGAACATAAAAGAGAAATTGAATCGACCGTGTCGTACTACATTCCCGGCGGGTGTAACTAAACTTGTACATCTATTTAGAGCTAGTGAAAACGGCTAATGTTGCAGTGTCATTGCGGTGATAGCCATTACAAAGAATTTTTTTTATTGCCTTTAAGATTTTTTGAATGCCCAAGATACACAGAATAATATGATTTAAACAGCGTTCTCACTGCGAATACTGCAAATGATTTATTGCCCTTTAAAAAGTATGTTCAAATGTTAAATTTAGAACGTCAGATAGTGTAATGGATAAGGCAGTTTCATCTTACCCGAACATGCGGGTTCAAATCTGGTTAGGACTTTTTTTTTTTTTTCTTTTTTTTTTAAACGCGAAGCTTTATAATAACAAATACAGAACACATTTTAACAATTATATATATATTTTTTTAAAGTGTATCACAAGTGAGTCTTGAAGGCCTTGCCTCTCTTGTTTTCTGTCTTGAGGTTGTGCCAGAGAAAACCAAGGATTTTGTTGGTTTTGTTGGTTGTAGAGTTGATATGGGGTCCCCAGCACAGGTCATCTTGGAAGTTCACACCAAGATATTTTGTAGTGTTGACATTTTCCAGTGGATGGCCGTAGAGTTGGTAGTCTGGTACAATCTTTTTCCTCTTTCAACTGACACACAAAATGGAGCACTTTTGTGGATGGAACTGCATGGCCTACTGTTTCTTCCCAATGGTAAGGGAAACAAGGTCTTCGTGGAGTATGTGCTGGTCAGCTTCCTTTTTGAATATTTGTTGCACATGGTGTTGTCTGCATATAATCTGGCCTTAGATTTGATGGACTTTGGGAGGTCATTGAGTGGTTAGGTTCTCGCGAGTCAAGGCTAGGTAGCCTTCACATCAACTTTGTCATTAACATTTGAAGTTAACTTGATTGCTTATTCAATAAAATGCTTATTGTGGTCTGATCTGTCTCTCTTTCTCTCTCTCTGCCTCTCTGTCTCCGTCTCTGTCTGTCTCTTCCTCCCGATTAGGGCTATAAAAATGTGGCAGCACACCCACCCACATGAAGACAAGTGGAGTCCTTGCCATAGATGTGCAGCAGGTGCAGGCATATTGCTGGAGAAACAGGACATGAATGGCTTGGCGCTAGGAAACAGCAGAGGTGGGGCCGGTTTTGACATGGTGCTAATGCTGCCTGATAGACAAGTTTTCTTCTCTCCTGTTAGTTTGGTTTTCAGTGTGTATGGAAGAGATTTCTCTGGGTGTATATCAGTGCTGTTGTCTCAATGTCTGTGTTTCTCTCAATCTGTCTTCATGTCTTCCTGGCTGCCTATGAAATGATCTGTATACATGTGTTTCTCACTCTCTCTCTTTTTCTTTCTGTCTTTGTATCTGTGTCACTGGCAGTCTCTCTGTCATGCTATCTCGGTCTCTCTGACTCTGAGTTTTTACCTTCTTTGTATAGAACTTTCAAAACCTTGGGTGGGGTTTTGTGTTCCATCGTCACTTTCATCCACAAACAGATATCATCAGCGAACTGGGATTACAATTATCTTTTGATAATTCATTCTGAAGAATTCATTGAAGAAGTGTATTGTTGACTGGCTCTGATCCTGTGTGGGTTTTATGTAACTGACTCAGAATATCAGAAACTTAAAAGAATCTGAAGATTAAGAATATAACTTTTAAGTATTCATATGCGTTTGCATTCAGCATGAGGATGGAGTGTTTTCTTGATGGAGATGATGGGAGGTGTTCAGGTGTGGTGGGTCGTGAGAGAAAGAGGGGTGGGTGTTCTGTGGTTATGGTAGAGAAAAGTTGTTTGGCCTGAGTCAAGAGTCATTTCACATGGGGGATGTGTGGGTCGTGTTGTTTCTTAATGATGTTCTGAACTTAAGGTTCATGGGTGATGGGTCATATCATTCATAGCTGATGCTCTGGACGACTTTTTCATGGGGTTGTTTTGTACCATGGTGATGTCCTGGTCACCGTTATACATACAGGAGACATCTGCTTGTGCACACACACACACTCATACACACACACTCATATTTATATTTTCTAAACATTTATATTTATATCTTTATGCAAGTTCACTTTTGTTTTTGCCAGTTTGCTATCAAACAGTTTATGACAAAAAGTCAGTTTGTAATCCCTGTAATGGGACAGAGCATTGGAGTGAGATTGCGTTGTGAAGATGCACAGGTTTATTAAATGTAAGCGTGGCTTGAATGTTTCATCTGTCTCATTGTGTCTGTCACTTTGCAGCTTTGTATGCCAGTATGTTTGTGTGTCTGCCCACTCTCTGTAGGTCTCTGTGTCTCTTCCTCCCTCCCCCACCTCCCTGTCCCCCGCCCGCCCATCTCTGTGTGTGTCTCTCTTTGTCTTTCTCTATCTCTGTCTCTATCTCTCACGTAACAGTCATCACTGAGTCATGCTGCACAGCCACTGTGATAAATAGATATTTAAGCATGTAACATTGACACACATGATATCAATACAAACACATACCAAAAAACATGAATTATATAATAATTTTTTAATCCTGAACATCGAAACCCATCATATCAATATGAACACATGATATAAAATTTTACATTGTTGAGATTGACCATCCAAATGTAGCTGTTCTTTTTTATTAATGCTTTTTTCCTCATAGAACCCATACTAATTTTTAATTGATTAATGAGTGGAAAACAGAGAGACAGACATAATAGAAGAGAGAGAAAGGTAGGTGGGATCTGCCACCTTATCACCTGTGTCTCCCTCTCCTTCTCACTCCCCCAGTCACTCTTCCCTCCTCCCTACCCCCTCCTGCCCAGTCCTCATCCCTGTTTCCCTGCATTCCCATGTTAACTCATCTTTGCTGTCGGTTACCCAGATTTTCTCACCAGCAGTTGTGAATCAACAGACCTGTGTTGTTCTTAACAGTCACTGCCCTTAGGAACAGAGGGTCGCAGATTACGTGAATGTGTGACTGAATTGAAAATAGCTCAGTGGTGTTGCTCTTACTTCTTCACACGTTGTATTTTGCTGGCACAGGAACAGGCAGCCCACGTGGCATTGTAACAAGGCAAAGAGAGAGAGAGAAAGAGAGAGAGAGAGCATCATAAAAATTTTACGTGTCAGGGTCGATTGCATGGCACAGTGCTTGTTGGACTGGTTTGAGGTACAGCTTCAACAGTGGAGGAAGAGGGGTGGGGAGGTTATGTATAATACGCACATGCATGAATTACACACGTGTACATGTACACATGCATGTGTACACAGACGCAGGCAGACAGACATAATCAAGCATGCACATGCACAAACTTCATTCACATAGATACGTGCACGCAGGCTCGCTCACACACACACACACACACATGCATGTGCATGCGCGCGCACACACACACACACACAGACCTCTGGAATGCCCTTTGAGGAAAAACGTTTGGGGAGAACACCCCCTCTTTTATGAGAATGATTCATTTAGGATTTGGGGGAAAAAATCAAACAAACACTGATAAATATTGGGTATCAGCGAATTTTGTCTGAAAGAGGCTGTAATTTATTGCACTAAACTTTCAACTATCTTGTGAATAATGTTTGCATATGTGCAAATGTATCTAAAATATTCAGTGTTACACGCATCGTGTGTGTGTGTGTGTGTGTGTGTGTGTGTGAGTGAGTGAGTGAGTGAGTGTGTGAGTGTGTGTGTGTGTGTGTGTGTGCGTGCGTATGTGCGTGTTCGTGAATAGACATGAGTATGTCTCACGGTGGTAGTGCCATATCGTTTAACGTTTACGTATTTACTCTTCATTTGCTTATTTTTATTTGTATTTAATAATTTACCTGTTAGTATATTTATTTATCAAAGCTAGCAGCAGCTATAGTTTTGCTTCACATTCTGCGTCAACATATCCAGAGGTGTGACTCCTCAGTGTGTGCCAAACTTCTTAACAGGAACACGATACCCATCATGCGTGGTACCATCTAGACAACAGTGAAAGGCGGTCTGCAGCCACTAACTACATTACACAACAAGGGACAGACAAGGAGGTAGTTACAGGCTACCTTGGATGTAAAGCAGGTGGATTGATACCCGATCTATTCGTTTGGAGAGGGATAGTTTTCACTGTGTGTGAAAGAGAGGTTGCATGCTTGCTTTCTTTGCACTGCTGGGCAGTGGCACAGAGTGCTGCTTGGTGCAAGGTATGTTACATGGTGTTCGAGTTGGTGTGTGAGTCTTGAGAAACATGCTTTTCTTCCTTTCGTTTTTTCCCCCTGTCTTCTCTCCTTTCTTTTCTCTGCGGAAAGGAAAGTGATGCTGCCTACTGCAAGATCTATAGTGTTATGCAAGTTTTTCTGCTTTGTATTTGTGGTACAAGTTAGATTTTCTCTCATTGTCATTTGGATGAAATGATAACATAAGTGCCATGTGCAGCATGCAGTTAGCGCACAAAAACAAAACAAAACAAAACAAACCAAAAAAAAAAAAAACAACAAAAAAAAACAACACCAACACCACCACCAACAACAACAACAAAAAAAAACCGTGGCAAAATTCTATAGAAAAAATCCACTTATATAGGAAAACAATTTAAACTGCAGGCAGAACACACAAAGAAGAGCAGCCCGAATTTCACACATAATTTGTTGTGACATAAAGAGTAATACAGCACAATACAATACTACTAGTTTCAATCCTCTTTTTTCTGTTTTTTTAAAGATTCCTCCTAGCATTCCGGGTTGCATCATTCCCCACCCACCCCAACTTTCTCTGTGCTGTCCTTTCCGATATATTTCCTTTTTCCTTCTTTTAGTTCTTCCTTCTGTTCTTTCTTATTGTAGAAGAGGTGTGTTGGTCATGGATACCCCTGCTAACTGTCCTCAAAGTGATCTGAAGCTATACTCTTAAAGTCTTGCTGGCAGCAAACACCCCCAGTACCAGTTCTTACCTGCTTTTCTTCCTCATATGGTTCTATAAATCATAGAACAGAAAGAACCTGCACATGACTATAAACACACACAGTCAGCACTTCAAAGGAAAATGGTCCCAATATATAATAATAATGGATATTTATATAGCACACTATCCAGAAATCTGCTTTAGGTGCTTTACAAAAACACTTTTGTTAACATAACATATTACATCAATGTTACATACACACACCAAAATGTGACTGCACACACACACACACAAACACACACACACACACACACACAATGTATACATACATTTTAACATACATGTGTATCTAACAGCTACCCTCAACACATATGCACAAATAGGCAGACACACACTTACATAAAGACACGTGCGCACGCATGCGCGCGCGCACACACACACACAATACACATTCATATACATGCATGTTGTTATGTACACATACATATGTATACACACATAGTCAAGCACAGCTAATGCAAAGGAAGTGGACCTGCCACAATTGAACTTATTGCTGAGGGAAAAGGTGAGTTTTGAGATGAGATTTAAAAGATGCGAGGGAATCAGAATGATGGAGGTTATCGGAGAACTTGTTCCGTGTCTTTGGCGATTGAAAAGAAAACAATCTGTGTCCTTAGGTCATACTTCTGACGTGAGGTATCCTGAGAAGTCAAGTATCAGAGGAAGAACGGAGCTGGCAAGACGGAGTATAGATAAGGAGGAGTTCAGAAAGGTACTTGGGGCCAGATCCATTGACTGCAGAAAAGGTCAGAGTGGATAGCTTTAGTCTTTTCGATCAGAAACAGGCAACCAGTGGAGAGACTGAAGGAGGGGAGAAACATGGTCAAATTTAAAAGCTCTGCAAATGAGTCTGGCAGCATTGTTCTGAATTCGTTTGAGTCTGTCTAATAGGTATTTGGGAAGGCCGGCCAAAAGAGAGTTGCAGTAATCCAGTCTTGAGAGAACCAGAGAGCATACAAGTGTTTTGGTTGCATCGGTTGAGAGATAGTGGCGGATAGAACTGATTCTACGCAGTTCCAAACAGGCACTTTACATATATTCGAAATGTGCTGTTGGAAGGAAAGAGATTGGTCTAGGATTACACCAAGACTGCGAACAGAAGGAGAAAGTGAAACAGGTGTGCTATTGATCAGAACAGAGTCAGTAAAGGAAGGATGTTGCCAAAACTTCTTCGGACAGGCTATCATAAACTCAGTCTTATCATCATTTAGTTGCAGCTTGTTGACAGTCATCCAGTCCTTTAGGCCAGCAATGCACTCCTGTGTTTGAGTCACCACTGCATCAAATTCAGCTATGGAAACCAACTGATAAAATTGAGTGTCATCAGCAAAGCTCTGAAGAGAGGGAGCTTCATACACCAGAGCAGGATCCTAGAACAGCAACATCAGGATATCCTTGACCATGCCCCCAAAGTGATACCTCGGTGTCTCGCCGTCCCTGCCTGGAGTGAAGGAACCTCTCCCCTCATCCAGTGCAGCATCCCTGGTGTTGGCCCCAAAGGTTCCCAAAGCGGCCCTGAAAGAAAGTCACTCACCCTTGAACACCTCCACACCCAGTTCCCCAAGAGTTCTGGACTTATGTCTACACTGACGGCTCTGCGACAGATGCCATTCGGATCAGAGGGGCAGGAGTCTATGTTCAGTATCCAGGAAGCAGAGAAGAAAAGATCTGCCTTGCTACTGGCCTGTACTCCACCAATTACAGAGCTGAAGCAGAAGCCTTGAAAACAGCAGCAGCCCACATCAAGGTCAGCCCCTATGCTAGCCACAATGTTGTCTTCCTGACCGACGCCTTGTCCATCTTGCAGACCCTTTGGTCCAACAGAGATCCAGAACTCAACGATCTGTCCTCCTCTCTTGCCTCCCTCTGCAAAAGTCACACAGTTACCCTGCAGTGGATTCCCTCCCACTGCAATGTGCTTGGCAATGAGACTGCTGACTCCCTGGCAAAGGAAGGCACTACGAAAGAGCAGATGGACAGGTCTACCAGCTACTCTGAATCTAGGACCATCATTAAGGCCACGCTGCAGAACAAGTGGAAGCAACAGCATCCATGCCACAACAGAGCAGACCCGTACTACCTGCTGACTCATTGAGAGCAGGTAGCCATTTTCAGGCTCAGGACAGGCCACAACCGCCTGAAACACCACCCATACACGAAACTCTGTATCGACGACACAGAGCAGTGCCTCTGCAGAACAGGCAGCCAGACAACAGAACATCTGCTGCAGTCCTGCCTGTTCCACCAGGCGCTGTGAGAGAAAACCTGGCCCGACCCAATCCCAGCAGCCCAGAAGCTCAACGGAGGACTGGAAGACATGCAACGTACTGCCACCTTCATCGAGGAGATGGGGGAATCCATCTGATAAATGACAAATGAGACAACAGCAGTTATTATGTATTTATTGTTATTATTTTAAAAAAAAAAAAATTGTTAAAAAAAAAAAAATTCTCAGGGCCTGACTAAGCTTGTTGGGTTACGCTGCTGGTCAGGCATCTGCTTGGCAGATGTGGTGTAGGGATTTGACCGAACGCAGTGACGCCTCCTTGAGCTACTGATACTGATACTGATACTGATACTGTATTAAAATATTTATCAAGGTTAGTGAGGAAGAAAACACCACCAGCTACTAAGAACCATGGACGATTTTACACCCAGCTATGTGACCAAAGAAGAGAAGAAGAAAAATCAGAATAAATCCTGGAAGAAATTTTTGGGTGTATTAGACTATTACTCACCATCTATATTAGGCTGACTGTGTCAGAAGAAACAGATGTCTGTTACTAACCATCTTTATCCTGTGTGCTATCTTAATCAGAGGCGTATCTTTCTTGGAATACTATTTAATTATTTCAAAGAAAAAAAAACGTGGTCCCTGTGTATATGTGTGAGGGGGCTTGGGTGGGGTGGGGTGGGTTGGGTGCGCAAGGTGTATGCATGTGCGTGTTTGATGCGTGTGTGTGTGTGTGTGTTTGTGTGTGTGTGTGTGATGTTTGTCGTACATTTGCGTGGGTGCATAGAAAAGGCAGCGACATTTTGAACTTCCCACTCCCTCCCCCTCTACCTCCCATTTAACAGCAGACTTAAGTGTGTGTATACAGACTGCATGTCTTCTGAAAGCAGTGACACCGCCAGGTAATGGACACAGGTGACCGCCCTTATAATACTTAGACAGCAAAACAGGGAGACAGAATACATTGCTTCCTCTATGTCTGTCTCTCTCAGTAAATAATGGGATGTGGGTTTAAAAACAATTTTTTGTTTGTTTTTTAATGTTGTTTGTTTTAGATTTAGATGAGGGCACTATTTCCATAATCACAGTCACATATGTGAAACAAAGATGATATACATCAGAACTGAAAATAAATGATCAAAGACCCAGGCACGGAGTTCTCCCTAGCTACAGTGACGGCGGGCAGGGGTCAGAGGAGAAGAGAGTACAACACGGAAATGTTGAATGTGGACCCCACTGTCACAACTACAGCACCATCACAACCACAGGTCACAACCACAGCACCGTCACAACCACAGGTCACAACCACAGCACCATCACAACCACAGGTCACAACCACAGCACCGTCACAACCAAGGCAATGTCACAACCACAGCACTGTCACAGGTCACAACCACAGCACTGTCACAACCACAGGTCACAACCACAGCACCGTCACAGGTCACAACCACAGCACCGTCACAACCACAGGTCACAACCACAGCACCGTCACAACCACAGGTCACAACCACAGCACCGTCACAACCACAGGTCACAACCACAGCACAGTCACAACCACAGCACCGTCACAACCACAGGTCACAACCACAGCACCGTCACAACCACAGCACCGTCACAACCACAGGTCACAACCACAGCACTGTCACAACCACAGGTCACAACCACAGCACCGTCACAACCACAGGTCACAACCACAGCACCGTCACAGGTCACAACCACAGCACAGTCACAACCACAGCACCGTCACAACCACAGGTCACAACCACAGCACAGTCACAACCACAGCACCGTCACAACCACAGGTCACAACCACAGCACCGTCACAACCACAGCACTGTCACAACCACACGTCACAACCACAGCACAGTCACAACCACAGGTCACAACAACAGCACCGTCACAACCACAGCACCGTCACAACCACAGGTCACAACCACAGCACCGTCACAACCACAGCACTGTCACAACCACAGGTCACAACCACAGCACCGTCACAACCACAGCACCGTCACAACCACAGGTCACAACCACAGCACCGTCACAACCACAGGTCACAACCACAACACTGTCACAACCACAGCACTGTCACAACCACACGTCACAACCACAGCACTGTCATAACCACAGCACCGTCACAACCACAGGTCACAACCACAGCACAGTCACAACCACAGGTCACAACCACAGGTCACAACCACAGCACCGTCACAACCACAGCACTGTCACAACCACAACACCGTCACAACCACAGCACAGTCACAACCACAGGTCACAACCACAGCACCGTCACAACCACAGGTCACAAACACAACACCGTCATAGGTCACAACCACAGCACCGTCACAACCACAGGTCACAACCACAGCACTGTCACAACCACAGGTCACAACCACAGCACCGTCACACTGTTACAACCACAGCACTCTCAAATCACAGCACTGTCACAACCACAGCACTGTCAACCATAGCACCGTCACAACCACAGCACCATCACAACCACAGCACTGTCACAACCACACGTCACAACCACAGGACTGTCACAACCACAGCACAGTCACAACCACAGGTCACAACCACAGCACAGTCACAACCACAGGTCACAACCACAACACCGTCATAGGTCACAACCACAGCACCGTCACAACCATAGCACCGTCACACTGTTACAACCACAGCACTGTCAAATCACAGCACTGTCACAACTACAGCACCGTCACAACCACAGCACTGTCAACCATAGCACCGTCACAACCACAGCACCATCACAACCACAGCACTGTCACAACCACAGGTCACAACCACAGCACCGTCACAACAGCTTTGTCACAACCACAGCACTGTCACAACCACAGCACCTTCACACCCACAGCACTGTCACAACCATAGCACCCTCACAACAACAGCTTTGTCACAACTACAGCACTGACACAACCACAGCACTGTCACAACCACATCACCATCAGGTGGCAGTGATAATTTCAAAGACAGTTTTTACTCGGGGTGCTAGAGATTTGAAAGTCAGCTGGACAATGCACTCAGGTGCAAAGCTCTGAATCCCGACATGCAGCATTTTGCTACATGTAACTAGCGTTAGTACTGTCCTACCAGAGGGGAAGAAACACCCGGAAATCATCAGTAAGAGCGGCATGAGACCTGACATAGCACTCCACTCCAAGGCAATGAAACAAGCGATTCTGATTGAGCTCACTGTGCCATACGAAAGCAGAATGGAGGAAGCCCACATCTACAAGACCAAGAGGTATGCTAGTCTAGCCAGCAGCCTGAGAGAATCTGGCTTCCAAGCCAAAGTCCTCGCCATAGAGATTGGTGCAAGAGGGTTTGTTGGCGCATCTGCCTACAGCCTCATGAAACAACTGTTGATTTCTGGCAGAGAGAGGACAAGGGGTCTCAAGGCAATGGCAGAAGCAGCAGAAAAGAGTTCCAGTTGGATCTGGTCGAAGAGGAATTAAATTTCCCTACTGAAACTAGGCATAAGATAGCTCAGTGGTTAAAACATCTGCCAGAAAAGGTGACTCAGTCCTGAAGTGGTGACCACGCTGGAGGCACAGGTTCGAACCTGCTGAGGACCAGGGGGAAAAACAAACAAACAAACAAACAAAAAAGACGGCAATACAAGGGCATCCAGGAGTCATGACCTGGGTGCGGCCTGGCCCCCTTACAGTGTAAGGAGTTAAGGGCCGAAACACTTGACTGAGGGGGGCTACTTCTCTGAAGACCTTGTACTGTCCAGCTCTCCCTAGAGTTTCTTAACCCCATTACAGCCATCTTCACTTGAATAATCTTCCACAACAGTTGGTGTTGACTGAATTGTGCTGGACCAATCTCAGCCATTCATGGACTGGAGAAGACGACATAAACAGACATGGCAGCTGGAGAGCCAGAGAGCACCACTTCAGGCAGCAGTTGAAAATTTTAACAACCAATTGGCAGACGCCCAAAGGAGAAAGTTGTTCAGAGCTGAGCTTGAAAAAGGGGTGGACATGTTTTTTATTCAGCTAGGCGTCCTTGTTTTCGAGTGGATTGCCCTCGCAGGGCTCCTGTGTGTGTGCGTGTGTGTGTGTGTGTGTGCGTGTGTGTGCGCGCGTGTGTGTGTGTGTGCATGTGCGCATGCGCGCGCATGTGTCTATCACTCTGTGTTTCTGTTTTTGTCTGTCTCTGTTGGTGTCTCTTTTATTTTTTGTCTGTTTCTCTCTGAGTTTCCCTTTTTCCCAGAACTAATGTTACACTTTTGTGTATCCATTGTATTGTCCACTTGTGTGAGGGCAAGATGAGAACAAGCTGTTATTCCCACATTGTAAAAATCATTCGTTCTCTCTCTCCCTCTCCTCTCTTCCTGTCTCTCTCTCTCTCCCCTCCTCTTTCCCTCCCACCACCCGATCCCCTGGGGCTACCTATACTCTAGCCAGTGAAGAGGACGGAACTGTGTGGAACAGAACCAAGGACTGGCTTGTTGTGGAGGTATTGACTGTTCAAAATGCTGTCAGCTGTGTGCCTGCCAGGTGACAGTTCTCTTTCTCCTGCACTGTTCATAGTCTGTCATGTCCCCACCCTTACCTCCCACCCGTTCCATTCTTTCCAGGTTCTTGATACCACCTGGGCTGGTGTACCTTCCCTGTTATCAGCAGTGTGTGTGTGTGTGTGTGTGTGTGTGTGCAGAGCGGGAGGGGAAGGGATGGGTACATGTGTGGGGTGTGAGGGGATGGGGTACACTTACAGGTTGTTGTCAGACTGTTTCTTGTCAGTGGGACACCCTGATTCTGCAGTTCTCAAACATATAAGGGGACACCCCCTCTTTTTTTTCTCTCTCACTCACAGATACACAGATATAGACTCTCTCTCTCTCTGTGTCCAGGGAAGACCAGGTGCCAGATTTATAGTAGATTTTACAGAACTGTTTATATTATTACTTGCTGATGATACTGTTTTGCTTTCAGAGACAGCTTTTGGTTTACAGACACAACTTGATTACTTTAATAAAATCAGCTACTAAATTGCAGTTAAAGGTTAATTAATCTGGATAAATAGGGTCAGGTCAGGGGCATAGTCCTTGCTACTGGTACCATGTAACCCAGTACTACCTGCTGCATGTGAAGTCTCCAAATGATGGACCAGGCGGAGGAGGAAGCCTTTCCCAACGGCTGTGAAGGCGGAAGAGGATGACTCTGGAATCTCCAAGCTCCTGAACACACTGCATATACAGCATCAGGATCACATTTCCAATAAAGACTGCCAGAGGAAGAAGAACCAGTATGTGCAAACCAAGCAACTTGTACAGAAGAGGCTGCATGAGATGAAGAACACCTGGTGGGAGAGAAAGTCTGAAGAGCTTCAGTCCGCTACTGATGCTCACGACATGAAGACCTTCCATTATGGTCTCCGAGCTGTGTATGGGCTGAGAGTCACAGAATCAACCCCTGTCTGAGCCTTGGACCAGACCACCCTCCTGACAGACAAGAAAGACATCCTTGCCTGCTGGGCAGAGCACTTCAACACCTTCCTCAACAGGGACTCGTCCGTATCTTATGAGGTAATTGCAGCCCTCCCACAGCTACCAGTCAGTGACTTGCTAGCTGCCCCTCCCACCAAGGCCGAGACCCGGAAGGCCCTGAAGCTGACAATGTCAGGAAAAGCACCAGGAGCAGATGGAATCCAGGCTGACATCTACAAATATGGAGCGGAGGTGCTGACAGCACTCTGGGAGAGAGCGGAGGTCCCCCAGGATTTCAAGGATGCTTCAATTGTCCACATTTACAAACGGAAGGGAGACAAAACCACCGTGGAATGTGTCTCCTCTGCATCGCCGGCAAGATCTTCACCCGCATCATACTGAACAGACTGGTTGACCATGTCTCCAACACAGTCATCCCTGAAGCACAGTGCAGCTTCCACTCAGGCAGGGGAACATGTGACATGGTGTTTGCTGTACGCCAGATGTAAGAGAAGTGCCATAAGCAGAACAAGGAGCTCCACATGGTCTTTGCAGACTTGACCAAGGCCTTCGACATGGTGAACCGTCGTGGTCTGTGGATGATCCTCCTAAAGTTCGGCTGCCCAGAGAGCCTAATCCAGCTGATTGCGTCATTCCATGATGGCATGCAGGTGAGAGTACAGGAAAATACTGACATGTTGGATCCATTCCCTGTGGTAAATGGAGTGAAGCAGGGCTGCGTCCTGGCACCCACACTGTTTTCCATTCTCTTCTCTGCCATGCTGATTGACGCCTTCCAAGACTGACTGGGGCATCTACATTCAGTTTTGCACAGATGGCAAACTTTTCAACTTGCGGTGACTCCACGCCAGGTCCAGGGTGTTTGAGGCACTGTTGAGAGAGTTCCTCTTTGCTGATGACTGCGCGCTTGCTGCACGCACCCATGAGGACATGCAGTTCATTATGGACAGGTTCTCAACCTCCTGCAGGCGCTTTGGACTCACCATCAGCCTCAGGAAGTCTATGTACCAACCAGCTAGCTCACAGAATGCCAGTGCCTCCCCCCCCCCCCGCACCCCCCCTCACCTGCAATCAAGATCGATGACACAGAGATCGTCAGTCGACAAGTTTTGCTACCTGGGCAGCACCCTATGCAGCAACGGAGCCCTTGATGCAGAAGTGACGCTGCGCATTGCCAAGGCCAGCTCTGCCTTTAGCAGACTCAACAACAGGCTGTGGAACAACAAAGGCATCAGGCTCAGCACCAAAATCAAAACCTACAGAGCTGTTGTGCTGACCACCTTGTTGTACTGCTGTGAAATATAGACGACGTATCACCATCGCATTCAACAACTTGAGCAGTTTCACCAGAGATGCCTATGAAAGATCCTCGGCATTAAGTGGCAAGACAGGGTCTCCAACCTCCATGTCCTAGAGAGGAGCAGCCTGCCCAGCATAGAAAGCCTGCTGATCCAGTGCCAGCTATGCTGGACAGGGCACGTTGTCCGCATGACAGACAGCAAGATCCAGAAGATGCTTTTGTATGGCCAGCTGAAGGAAGGCCACCGTGAACTTGGAAGGCCCTGCAAGCGCTTCAAGGACACTTTGAAGACAAACCTCAAAGCCTGTGACATAGACATCACTTCCTGGGAAACTGATGCCCTTGACCGCTCTCGCTGGAGGATGCTGTGGTCTAGTGGCATAAAGACATTTGAAAACAAGAGAATGCTGGCCATTAAGGAGAAGCCTGAATGAAGGAAGCAGGGCTCAGCTTCTGGAGACGTTTTCCCTTGCAACACCTGTGGGAAGTGCTGCACATACAGAATCGGCCTCTTCTCCCATATTAGGACACACACCGACAGATAAGCCTGCCTGCCTACTCATCCGTCGGACTGACGGGAGACTCCATACTAACTAGGTGCATGAACATGCTATATTGAAGGTGATATTGCTGGATATTTTAGTACCAGTCAAAGCAACTGACCTGATGATACTGGGACCTCTTCCAAACCACACTGACCTGCCCATTAATTTCAAGGTTGTATGTGTGCAGGGAAGTTTGGTGTATGGCCATTATGGCAGTGAAACTGATCTCCTTGTCCTCCAAGCCAAGAGAGTGTCCCTCAAGAACCGCATTGTTCTGATGCGGCTGGGCACAGTATCGCTGGCTGAAAAGGTTTGTGCCTGCATCTTATGAGATAAGGTTTAAGTGTGACCAAGCTGAAATTGGATGAGATTGATGATACTGATGTTTTGATAAAAAAGCTTGACAATGTGTGTATACATATGTGTGTGTACATAACTACATGCATGTATATGAATGTGTATTGTGTGTGCGTGTGTTTATATAAGTTTGTGCCTGCCTATGTGTGTGTATGTGTTAGGGTAGCTGTTAGATACACATGTATGCTAAAATGTATGTATGCAGTGTGTGTGTGTGTGTGTGTGTGTGTGTGTGTAGTCACATTTTGGTGTGTGTATGTAACATTGATGTAATGTTTTATGTTAACAAAAGCGTTTTTGTAAAGCACCTAGAGCAGAATTCTGGGTAATGTGCTATATAAGCATCCATTATTATTATTATTATTATTATTAAAAAAGTATTCAAAACTTGTTCAAGATTATAAACTTCTGCCAATAAACTGTTGTATGCCACATGTGTTTTTCATCGATTTTACATTTGTTCACTGAGAGGAGAGGTTGGAAGTTTGAAGGGTGGTGGTGGTATGTATATCTGTGTGTATGTGTGTGTGTGTGTGTGTGTGTGCTTGTGCGTGCATGTCTTATTCATGCACATCATGTGTATGCATATGTACATATGTTTATGTGTGTGCACATACGACACGTACTGTTAAAAGAAGGTAGTATAAGCTGAGTACTCCAGGTTCAAGAACACAGTCAAGACTGTAAGTGAACATGTATTTTACACATAAGCAGGATTCAGTGAGCATGTACATGTGTCAGTCTGTAAATGGTTCACTACCTCTGTAAGCCAGGTATGATGATAGGATCATGGATTGAAGCCAGTAGTTCATTGTGGAAAGCAAAGTGTGCCTTCAGGTGCAGGCATGGCTATGGTTGAATACACCTGGGGGTAAAATAGTGTGTGGTGTTGATGACTTGCCACATCCATAAAATGAAGACATTTTGGATGTCAATTTTGATGTCATTTTTTGTGTGTGTTTTGTTTTGAAAAAGGTAGCCAGAGTATACTGTTCAAATTAAAAACTGAATTACTGTCGTCATCATCATCATCATCATCATCATCATCCTCATCATCTTAATCTTCACCATTACCACCTCCACCACCATTATCATCATCATCAAACGAGAAGAGGAAGGAATTTAATCCTTTTTCCCCTTTTGGGGTATGGAAGATTGGGGTGTGGATCATCCTTATCATCACCATCATTATCATACTCATTGTGACCACTACTGTCATCACCACTACCACCACTATTATCATCATGTTGAACAGTCATAATCTATTATTATCATCATAGTTAAAATCATCACCACTGTCATCACCTCTGTCACTGTCATCAAGATCATTACTTTTGTGTTGTTGTTTATTTAGATTCTTGCTCAAATTGTCAACATCAGCTTGAGACGACCTTAATTTGAGCATTTTGACTCATTATTAGTGTACCAGTTTCTAAGACAATTATTACCCAGAAGCCCTCGGTGTCAGTATAGGAAGTTCATCCAGACTGGATTGATGTCAGTTTATGATTTGTTAACAAAGTTTATCTTTATTCTACAATTACTGTCATCATCATCATCATCATCATCATCAACATTGTTGTTGTTGTCATAGCAGTACTCCTACTACTGACAATAATGTAAATTAATATAGTGCACATTCTGTAAATTGGGCTCTAAGTGCTTTACAAAAGACAGGTAATACACACACACACACACACACACACACACACACACACACACACACACACACACATGAGAAGAACACAATGAGAACTATGGGGTTGGGTAGTGGTTTTTATGTTAGTTCAGTTCAGTTACTCAAGGAGGCGTCACTGTATTCGGAC
Organism: Babylonia areolata; assembly: GCF_041734735.1. Lineage (NCBI taxonomy): Eukaryota > Metazoa > Mollusca > Gastropoda > Neogastropoda > Buccinidae > Babylonia > Babylonia areolata. The sequence continues at coordinate 10,210,657 of NC_134888.1, read as the reverse complement.
AAATTCATCATCATCATCATCAACATTGTTGTTGTTGTCATAGCAGTGGATGGTGTGTAGGTGCAGAATGTGGCTCTGAAAGGAGCGCTGGGAGTGCTGGTGTACTGGGATCTGGGGGATGCGGAGGACAATCCTTCCTTCCCTTCCAATACCTCCCACATTCCCTATGCCTCTGCTGCTGTCTTTTCCTCTGGTGGGTTCACTCTCTGTGTGTGCATGCATGCATGCATGTTTGCATGTGTGTCTACATGTGTGTGTGTGTGTGTGTTTGTGAATTAATATAAAAAAAACAATGAATTTCATATTTTTCTCTTTAACAGTTTAAAAATTGGTAATGCCTGTAATCCTATTTCTCATCTTCCTTGAACTGTTGTTCGTGTATTTTGTGATCAACTGATTGCAGATGCCAATTGTTGCTGTTTCAGAATCATTCCATCCATTAGTGCCTACCATTCCAGTGCAGACCATCTCCACAGACACAGCATCCCTGTTGCTGCAGCGACTGCACAGAGAGCAGGGAGCTGTGTCAGCTTCCCCTATGTGGTCAGGGGGCTTGAGGGTGGAGTACACCATTGGGCGAAGAAACAACAGTGAGCTGGACATCAGATTGCTTTTTTTGAAATGTTTTGTTGGTGCTTGTGGTCACTGAATGAGAGTTGTGGTTGTCATATGGAGTGGTGGCCTGACTAGAATGCTGCACCAGACCAGGAGTCTTGATTCCCCCTCCAACAGTTCTTGAGTGGTACTGGAAGGCTGGTTACTTGCCTTTCGGATGAGATGATGATTCTTCTTCTGTAGTCGTGGGCTGCAACTTCCATGTTCACTATATGTATGAGTGGGCTTTTACGTGTGTGACTATTTTTATCCTGCCATGTTGGCAGTTATACTTCATTTTCAGGGGTGGAATGAGATGATAAACTAAGGCCTCACATGCAGCGTGCAGATGGCACATAAAAGAACCCACAGGAACAGGAATTAATCCTGGCAAAATTCTAAAGATCAGAAAAACAGATGCACTCTGAAACCGGTAAACAAACAAACAAAAATTGGGTGGCATTGCACTGTGGCAGCACACCTGAATTTCACACAGAGATATCTGCTGTGACAAAAAGAAGTAGTGCAACAGAAAGTCATTATCAAGCACCTGAAAACATTATTGAAAATTTACCATCAGATACGAAGTTAGTGTAAACATTATTAAAAAGTGACCATCACTGATCAAATAAATATGTTTCCTTTCTTGAGCAGTGAAGGTTGACACACAATATCAAAGTATGTAGGAGTGCAAATCTCCCAGATTAAGCTGGATTGTGGATCTGAACATCTAAAAAAATATTATTTCAGTTCAACTGGTAAGGTTCTTTGAGATGGAAATGGTACCTGCAAAAAGAAAAAAAAAAAAGCATCATCATCAAAGATGCATTACCCATACATTTTTATGACTCAGTGTCCTGATCTTGGATTCCAAGAACAGTCAAAGTATTTAGATTTGTGTTGAGTTTCAAGAACAGACTGCACTTATTAAATGTGTAAGTCAAGTTTGAACTGGTATGATTTTTAATGATACTACTAGTACTACTCCTACTCCTACTACTGACAATAATGTAAATTAATATAGTGCACATTCTGTAAATTGGGCTCTAAGTGCTTTACAAAAAACAGGAAACACACACACACACACACACACACACACACACACACACACATGAGAAGAACACAATGAGAACTATGGGGTTGGGTAGTGGTTTTTATGTTAGTTCAGTTCAGTTACTCAAGGAGGCGTCACTGTATTCGGACAAATTCATATACGCTACATCTACTAAGCAGATGCTTGACCAGCAGTTTAACCCAATGCATTTAGTCAGGCCTTGAGGGGGGAAAAAAGCATGAACAAATAGATGGATATATCATTAGATTAAAAAAAAGTTAGCAGATAGATAATGAAACAAAATAAGATGCAGGGAAAAAAAGACAATAATGATAATGAATAAATAAACAAATAAGCAAATAAATGTAAACAAATATACAGACACGCACACACACACACACACACACACACACACATGCACAACAGATATGCAAAAAACATGCATTTTCACAGATATGAAAGCACAAACAAAAGTGCACAGGCCCAACACTCCACATAAAAGCAGACAAGCCCTGACACACACGCACGCATGCATGCACACACCTTCTCCCATGTAACCCTGCACCTCCCCCTCCATGCCCCTGGCCCCACATGCACACACATGCACATTCCTATGTTTCGCAGCTTCCACGGCACACACGCACACGCACACGCACACACACACACACACACACTCACACTCACACCCACACACGCCCATACTCCCCCCCACCCACCACCACCCACATACACATATACACTCGCGCACATTCCAATATTCCATAGCTCCCACAATATGGACATGCTTACACACATATCCGCATGCACACACACACACACACATTCACATACATTCACATAAATAACACACACACACACACACACACACACACACACACACACACATTACACACTTTCATACACAACCTTGTATGCAAGAGAAAAAAAGCACACACGCATACACGCACGCATGCATGCATGCACATGCCCACACTGTCATGTGAAAAATGCATAAATCATGGACACACATGATTATAACCAGTGCAGCATCAATACAGTTCATACAATCGGTTAGTTTGTCTTTAATTCTCATAGCGAAGCTCTTGCTCGTGTAGAAGCAGAAACTGGGCCAGTCTGCTAGATCCAGCATGTGATGTGTCGAAGCAGAATTATATGTTTATATGTTACTGACTGTCAAATGATCAAAAAGACACATAAAAAATAAGCCGAAAAATAATTTCCAGTGACCAGTTTTCATCATTTGTGTATCACAATAATATTATTAGTTTACTGAGATCGACTGATGAAAACGAAACACTCACGCATGGTGTCGTCTGCTATGTCTGGAATTGACAAAGGGAGATAGGGTCTTCATCTGTATCACTGTCAGACATGGTATCCTATAGCTCCCAGGTCTCTTAATAGGAGCTATTGAAGGCTTGGTTTTCTGAGAAAGAGTCGTTCGAAGTCATATTGCAGGAATAATTGGTGAGCACTTGCTGTGTCAGATGTAAAAATTCAAGATGGTGTCGGAAGCAAAAGTATGTGGCGATCTTCTCCTTTCGCATAGATTCATGACAACATTTTTTAGAAATAATACTTTTTAGTCATGAATGTGTCTGTTTATGTTTAGCGTCTGTTTAGGTTATTTTAGTGAACGATTACTTTTATTAACAAAAAGGTGTTTCTGTTTATGATAATTTACAAAAATTCTCCATCGATCACTGATGATAGAAAATCAAGGGAAAAAACTGCACGGAGTTAAGTGTTCAGGTAGTAATGGTTTTAAAGAGTGTTCAGGTATTTATGGTTTAAGTGTTCAGATATAATGGTTTTACAGAGTGTTAAAATAGTGTCAAAATATAGGGAAGAAGTACTGGAACTTGTCAGCTGGTGTGATCAAAACAACTTAGAACTCAATGTATCAAAAACCAAAGAATTAGTTTTAGATTTCAGGAAGACCAGTTATGGCCCCTTACCACTTGTCATTAAAGACAAGCAAGTAGAGATCATCAGCAACTTTAAATTTCATGGACTGATCATTTCCAACAATTTGAAATGGGAGAAAAATACGGAAAAAATTGTTAAGAAAACACAACAGCGCCTTTACTTTCTTTGGCGCCTCAAAAAGTTAGGAATTAAAAAAAGAAATCATGGTTGATTTCTACCGAGCAGTCATTGAAAGTGTGCTAACCTTCGCTATTACTGTTCGATACAGAAACATTTCCAAGGCAGGAGTTGCAGCCCTTTACAGAATCGTAAAAACTGCCACCAAGATTACCGGGGATGATCTACCTTCTCTAGAAGACATATATTATAAGCGGCTACTCAAAAAAGCAAAATCAACCAGCCAGGATGAATCACATCCAGCTTTTGGGATTTTCGAGATGCTCCCCTCTGGTCGATGGTACAGAAGTATAAGGATGAAAACTAATCGCTTCGCCAATAGTTTTTTTTCCCAAAGCAGTCATTGCCCTGTCAAACAAATCCAGTATGATAAATAGAATTGTGCAGTCAACAACCATCTACCTGAAGATCTAGTCATCAGCCCCTTCCATATGTAATATGCAGCTTCTGTTCAAACGTGTGTGTGTGTGTGTATGTGTGTGTGTGTGTGTGTGTGTGTGTGTGTGTGTGTACATGTGTGTGTACATGTGTGAGTATGCACAAGTTTTTATATTGATATGCACTTGTATGTATCCCAATTTCTACTGTATCTGTGTTTGTGTATGATTTTCAATTTATGTTCGTATCTTGTTATGTACTATCCCCCCCCCCCCCCCCACGCCCCCCAAATATTCCTTGTGACCCCGGTACACTTGGTGATAAAGACATATTCTATTCCATTCTATTCTAATGTATTTATGGTTTTACAGTGTTCACAAATTTATGGTTTTACAACTTTTATTGGAATTAGGTGTTTATTGTTTTAAAGAGTGTTCAGGTATATGTGGTTTTATAGGCTGTTCAGGTATTTATGGTTTTATAGAGTGTTCGGGTATTTATGGTTTTATAGAGTGTTCATGTATTTGTCGTTTTATTGGAATTAAGGTATTTTTGGTTTCATAGTGTTCAGGTATTTATTGTTTTAGAGTGTTCAGGTATATGGTTTATAGAGTGTTCAGGTATTTATGGTTTATAGAGTGTTTATGTATTTGTCATTTTATTGGAATTAAGGTATTTTTGGTTTTATAGAGTGTTCAGGTATTTATGGTTTTATAGAGTGTTCATGTATTTGTCGTTTTATTGGAATTTGGTATTTTTGGTTTTATTGAATGTTCAGGTATTTATTGTTTTTTAGAGTGTTCACGTATATGTGGTTTTATAGAGTGTTCAGGTATATGTGGTTTTATATAGTGTTCAGGAGTGTTCAGGTACTTGTGGTTTTATAGAGTGTTCAGGTATTTATGATTTTGTAGAGCGTTCAGGTGTATATGTTTTTTTTAGGATGTTCAGGTATTTGTGGTTTTTATAGAGGTTTAAGATATTTGGGGTTTTATTGAGTGTTCAGGTATTATGGTTTTATTGAGTCTAGCTCCGTTCTTCTGATACTTGACTTCTCAGGATACCTCATGTCAGAAGTAAGACCTACAGACACAGATTATTTTCTTTTTTTTTGATTGATTGATTGATATGGATACTTATATAGCGCCTATCCTCAGTTGGAGACCAAACTCAATGCACTTTACAAACACAGGGTCATTTGCACAACAGGCTGTCTACCTGGGTAGAGCCGACTGACGGCTGCCACTGGGATCTCATCATTCGTTTCCTGTGTCATTACATTCCCACTCTCTTTTCAGTTGCCAAAGACATGGAACAAGCTCCCTGATAATCTCTGTCATTCTTACTCCCTTATCTCTTTCTGATCTGGTATCAAAACTCACCTCTTTCCTCAGCAGTAAGTTTAGTTGTGGCAAGTTCACTTCTTTGCGTGTGGTGTGCTTGACTATGTATACATATGTATGTGTACACATGCACATACATGTGTATGAATGTGTATTTGTGTGTGTTCGTATATTTGATTACACACGCACTCACATTTTTGTATGGAGTGTATGTGTGTGTGTGTGTGTGTGTGCGTGTGTGTGTAGTTTGTCACATTTTGGTGTGTGTACATAAAATTGACGTAATGTGTTATGTAAACAAAAGTGTTTTGAAAAGCACCTAGAGCAGATTTCTAGATAATGCTCTGTATAGGTATCCATTATTATTATTATTATTATTATTATTTATGTTCAGATTAGATCTTTGAAAATTTAGACAGATGTTCCCTTCATTTGGACTTATATATCAGTGTCATAATTTAAAAGAAAGACAAAGGGAAGAGTTTTAATGGGATTGTGAAAAGCATGTTTCTGATGAGGACTTTATGTTTTGTGTGTCTGTGGCAAAACATGACTTTTTTGGCATTTGTGGAACAGATGGGGGAAATCTGACAGTCCGTCTGTCTGTCTTCAACAAGAAGCAACGGCACATCGTGAAAAATATCATCAGTGATATTCATGGGACTGAAGAAAAAGGTGAGAGAACATAGAAGAAACACTTTCTGGTGATATTAAATTCCATGAAACAGTTTTCATATTAGTGTATTGTCTAGAGTGAAACAGTGAAACAGTTTAAATACCTTGGCACCATCATCAAGAGCAACAGCACTGGCAAGACTGAAGCCCAAATGGAGAGACAAGAACATCAGACTTAGAGCAAAGCTGAAGCCTTTGCACTGGTTCTTTTATTTTCTTGTAGCAAGCAAGTCCAGGACTCTTAGTGCAGTGGATTAAGTCAGGAAAACCACCAGACAGCAGTCAGTATGAGGATCTTCTGAACACAGTGAAAAAAGGGGAAATGAGATGGTGACAAGATCTGACAGGCTCTCCAAGACCATCCTTCAGCAAGCAGTGCAGGGGAAAAAGAGACAAGGCAGACAGTGAAACAAGTGGGCAGGCAACATCACAGAGTGTACAGAGAGGAGCTTTGCAGGCCCTGTCCCACGACCACCAGAAATGGAGACAGTTATTGATGCGTTCAGCAGTGCAGAACCCACCCCACAGCCAAGCCAGGTTTTGGCTCCAGTGACACTGACATTCAGTCTGAAGTTGAAATAGTGGCAGTTACTTTTTATTTTTATTTATTTATTTATTTATTTTTTTAACATTTTACAGTCCATGTTCCTTGGTTGTTGTTTTTCTGTGCATTGTGGGAACATGTAGAGTAGGTTTTTGGTTCACAATATCTATATCACATTATGGTAATAAATTGTGGGAACATGTAGAGTAGGTTTTTGGTTCACAATATCTATATCACATTATGGTAATAAATTGTGGGAACATGTAGAGTAGGTTTTTGGTTCACAATATCTATATCACATTATGGTAATAAATTGTGGGAACATGTAGAGTAGGTTTTTGGTTCACAATATCTATATCACATTATGGTAATAAATTGTGGGAACATGTAGAGTAGGTTTTTGGTTCACAATATCTATATCACATTATGGTAATAAATTGTGGGAACATGTAGAGTAGGTTTTTGGTTCACAATATCTATATCACATTATGGTAATAAATTGTGGGAACATGTAGAGTAGGTTTTTGGTTCACAATATCTACATCAGATTATGGTAATGTACTGTGGGAACATGTAGAGTAGGTTTTTGGTTCACAATATCTACATCAGATTATGGTAATGTATTGTGGGAACATGTAGAGTAGGTTTTTGGTTCACAATATCTACATCAGATTATGGTAATGTATTGTGGGAACATGTAGAGTAGGTTTTTGGTTCACAATATCTACATCAGATTATGGTAATGTATTGTGGGAACATGTAGAGTAGGTTTTTGGTTCACAATATCTACATCAGATTATGGTAATGTATTGTGCATTTGTGGTTTTATCTGATGTTTGACAAGAAAGGTTTTTGTAAAAATACAGAACATGGACTCATTGCGACAGTATGTATGAATATATGATTGTCAGTCATGTGGAGTGTTGGCCTGGAGGTGGTGGTGGTGGTGGTGTGTCCATCGAGATCGATGATGACCATCGTTGTCATCCAGCTGGGGGAAGGGGGGAGGGTGGTGGTGGGGTGGGGGGGAGGATGCTCATGAATCTATCTGTGAATGCGCAGATGGCTGAATAGTCCAATCTGCGCACGAAATGTTCGCTGACAGTTGTGGCAGACAAAGACAGGCATACCATTGTCAGGGAGCTTGTTTGCCCGTGACTTTCTGGCCTGCCTCTTCTGAACAGCTGCAGCAGTCCTGTTGGCCTCGCACAACTTGGCGCCTTTGTGCACAGCAGCGCGCCATTTGTCACGGTCCACTGCAGATTCCTCCCAGGAGTCAGGGTTGATATCAAACGCTTTCAGAGAGACTTTCAGAGTATCTCTGAAGCGCTTCTTCTGACCTCCGTGTGATCTCTTCCCTTGTTGCAGCTTGCCATAGAAGAGCCTTTTGGGCAGCCGATGGTCTGGCATGCACGCCACGTGTCCAGCCCAGCGAAGCTGGGACTGCATCAGGATGGTGAAGATGCTGGGAAGGGTGGCTTTTGCGAGCACCTCTGTGTCAGGGGTCCTGTCTTGCCACTTGATGTTCAGTAGCTTCCTGAGGCATGTTGTGTGGAAGTGGTTCAGCTTCTTGGCATGTCGTTGGTGCACTGTCCAAGTTTCGCAAGTGTACAGTAGTGTGGGGAGAACTACTGCTCTGTAGACCTTTAGCTTGGTCTCAAGACTAATGCCTCTTCTGTTCCAGACATTTGCATTGAGTCTACCAAAAGTTGCGCTTGCTCTTGCAATCCTGACGTTCACTTCATCGTCGATGGTCGCATTTCGTGACAGTGTGCTGCCAAGGTATGTGAACCGCTCCACCGCACTGAGTCTCTGACTGTTGACTGTGATGTTGGGCTCAACGTAGGGTTTCCCTGGGGCTGGCTGATGGAGAACTTCAGTTTTCCTCGTGCTGATGGTAAGGCCGAAGTTCCTGCTGGCAGTGGCAAACTTGTCGACGCTGAGTTGCATGTCAGCTTCAGATCCAGTGTTGAGGGCACAATCATCAGCAAACAAAAAGTCTCTGATGATGTCTGTCATGACCTTCGTTTTTGCTTGAAGCCTTCTGAGGTTAAACAGCTTGCCATCTGTTCGGTACTTTAGGCTGATTCCAACATCGCCATCTCTGAAGGCATCAGTAAGCATTGCAGAGAACATGAGGCTGAACAGCGTTGGAGCCAGGACGCAGCCTTGCTTGACACCATTTGTGACAGCAAAAGGAGCAGATGTTTCGCCATTGTCCTGGCCTCGAGCCTGCATGCCTTCATGGAATTGGCTGACCAAGGAAATAAATTTCCGAGGGCATCTGTACTTGGCCATGATCTTCCACAGTCCCTCTCTACTCACGGTGTCGAAGGCCTTAGTGAGGTCGACATAGGTGGAGAACAGATCAGCATTTTGCTCCTGACATTTCTCTTGCAGCTGCCTTGCAGCAAACACCATGTCGGTGGTTCCGCACTCTTTCCGGAATCCACATTGGCTCTCAGGCAAGTGACCTTGGTCAAGGTGTGCTGTGAGGCGGTTTAGTAGGATCCTGGCAAGTATCTTGCCTGCGATGGAGAGCAAGGAAATGCCCCGATGGTTATCACAGGCTTGCCGGTTCCCCTTTCACTTGTACAAGTGAATGATAGATGCGTCTTTGAAATCCTGGGGGATCGTCTCTTCTTTCCACATGAGTGAGTTCAGCTGATGGACCTTCTCAGTCAGCACAGTGCCTCCATTCTTGTAGACCTCTGCTGGTATGGAGTCTGAGCCAGGTGCTTTGCCACTGGATAGCAGACGGATTGCTTTCTGGGTCTCAAGAGGTGTTGGCGGATCGTCCAGTGCTTCGTTGATTGGGACTTGTGGGAGACGGTCTATGGCTTCATCATTTATGGAGGAAGGGCGATTTAAGACACTGTTGAAGTGCTCAGCCCAGCGTTCGAGAATTTTCTCCTTCTCGGTGATCAAGGTATTCCCATCTGCACTGAGGAGGGGGGATGATCCTGAGGATGTGGGGCCGTAGACTTCTTTTAAGGCATCATAGAACCTCTTCATATTGTGCCTGTCAGCATATCCCTGGATCTCATCAGCTTTGTCACTCAGCCACTTATCCTGCATCTGGCGTAACTTTTGCTGAACAGTCCTGCGGATGGCATCGTACGCATCCTTTTTTGATGTGGACTTTGGGCTGCTCAGGTAGGCTTGATGCAGACGGCGTTTCTCATCCAGAAGCTGCTTGATTTCATCACAGTTTTCATCAAACCAGTCTTTGTGCTTTCTGGTCATGGGTCCCAGGGTCTCTGAAGCTGTACTATAGATCAGCTGGCGCAGGGTCCTCCAGTCAGACTCCATATTCTGGTTGTCCAGAGAGGCAGATTCCAGACGATCTTCCAGCAGCTCCACAAAGGACTGTTTGATGGTGATGTTTTTCAGCTTAGCGATGTTGAGCCGTTTTGGAGCCTTCTGGCCTTGGGGGCGTCTCTTGGGCTGGATTCGAATATTCAGCTTCGAGACTACAAGGCGATGGTCTGTCCAACACTCGGCGCCGCACATGGTCTTTGTTACACGTACATCTTGCCTATCCCTTTTCCTGACGATGACATAATCGATGAGATGCCAATGCTTTGAACGGGGGTGCATCCATGACGTCCTGTTACGGGTAGGGAGGCAGAAAACTGTGTTGGTTATCAGCAGTTCGTGCTCTGCACAGGTCTGAAGCAAAAGCAATCCATTTGGGTTGCAGTGGCCCACACCGTGCTTTCCAATCACTCCATCCCAGGAGATGTAGTCAGAGCCAACTCTAGCATTGAAGTCCCCAAGAATGATGAGCTTGTCTGCTTTAGGGATAGCAGCAATGACAGAGTGAAGGTCCTCGTAGAACTTCGCCTTCACTTCATCCGGGTTGGTCATGGTTGGGGCGTAGGCACTGACAATGGTGAGGTGCTTGTGGCCAGATGCCAGTGGGAGTTTCATGGTCATAAGCCTATCGTTGACTCCCTTTGGGATTCCAGCTAGCTTGCTGACAAGTGCTGTTTTTACTGCAAAACCAACGCCAGCCTCACGTCGCTCTTCGCTTCCTCGTCCACTCCAGAAGAAGGTGTAACCAGATCCCTGTTCACAGAGCTCGCCTTCGCCTGCAAGCCGAGTCTCACTCAAGGCTGCGATGTCGATGTTGTATCTGGCGAGTTCGGATGCAACTAGTGCTGTTCTCCTTTGGGGTCTGTCCGCGTTATCTCTGTCCAGGAGAGTCCTTATGTTCCAAGCACCAATGGTGAGAGGAACGATCCTTGTTTTTTTCTTTTCTTTCTTGTTTCGATCGCTGATGTAGGGTCCCCGCCAGCCGCGGTATGCTGGCCAGGGTGATATGGAGCAGGCAATTTTTAGGGCACCTTTTCTAGCCCCTTCCTCATGCCAGGGAGGTGAGCAGTGCATTCCTAAAGAGGGCTGCTCAGACGCTCAGACAGCTGCCGAGCTCCATCGCTGCTCCTGTCGATGAAGAACGACCCTATGGCCTGAGCCGCCTGCGTGCAGGTCTGCGGCTGCGACTGCCAGTGTACCCACACCTGTTGTTTCGTCGCTCGCCTGTCACCACAGGACTTGGGGGTGATGAAATGATGAAGGATGAAAGGTCATTTTGGATGACTGATGACTTGCGCGATGAGTTTGTTTAAAGTGAAGAGGAGTTGCGCAACGTCGACCTCACTCTCTCGTCCGGGTCCACCAATTTCCAGTGGCAAGACTAAGTCGAGACGACTGGAGGATGAGCACGGATGCAGTGGATGACCAAGATATCCTTTCGGTGTCTCATCTTGCTCTCTGCACTCCACCGTGCGTTGCTGTAACCGCCTTCCTTTCCGTTGAACCGATAGGTTTCTTCCGCGGATTCTGCTGGATCCATACTTCGCATGCATGGGTAGACACACCCCGGGGGCCAACTGCGTGTGGCATGCACACAGCACAGTGGAGCTAGATGGCCGTCGGTGGCTCTCCTGAGCCAACGCCCTTTTATGGATCTCCATAAGGGTGTCTAGCCACCCGCCTCACCAGTCCCGGAAGGGAGCGGTGGGAGTGCCGGTTTAGTCGCCGGCAACCCGACCCTGAACAGGTTGTACTGGATTACAGGTTACCAGTAGCAGATCTAATGACCTGACCTGGAGGTAACGCATCCGTCTAGGAAGTGAGAGAATCTGAGCGCACTGGTTCGAATTACACCAGCAGTCACCAGTATTTTCTCCCCTCCACTAGACCTTGAGTGGTGGTCTGGGCGCTAGTCATTCGCGTGAGACGATAAACTGAGGTCCTGTATGCAGCATGCATTTAGTGCACGTAAAAGAACCCACAGGAACAAAAGCATTGGCCCTGGCAAAATTCTGTAGGAAAATCCACCTTGATAGGAAAACAAATAAAAATGCAGGCAGAAAAAAAAGGGGGTGTCGCTGTTAGTGTAGCAACATGCACTCCCTGTGGAGAGCAGTGCACATTTCACACAGAGAAATCTGTTGTAACAAAAAGAGTAATACAAATGTCCGACTAAGACAGTTAGGACAGCAGAGGAGGCAGCTGCTGTCCTGTCTATTTGGGCTAGAATTTGGTTATAGTGGAGAGTGTCTTGCCCAAGTTACATTCCCACTCTTTCGGCCAAGGGGGCTTAGGAAAGTCCGCATTGCGACGGTCCCAAGGCTGCAGCACCAAGATCCAGTGCAGTCTCACCTCCCAGCATGAGAGTCATAGTCTCTCACAAAAGACCAAGCTGTAAATGAATTCCCACTGCAGTGAAGAAACCATCGATCACACAGCCCCACCCCACTGTGGCAATCTGTGATATAAGCTGAGACAGTTTTATAAGCTGATTCAGTTCAAAGTTACAGCAAAAAACAACAACAAAAAACATGTATTTTTAAAGTCCAGTATTTCAGCTGTTGAAGCTGATCTATACAGCCGGTGGACAGTCATGGGATCTTTACAGCTCATAGACAGTTTTGGGATCCTGGGATCTTTACAGCTTATGGACCGTTGTGGAATCGTCATGGAATCTTTACTGCTTATGGACAGTCGTGGAATCGTCATGGAATCTTTACAGCTTATGGAAAGCCGTGGAATCGTCATGGAATCTTTATAGCTTATGGACTGTCGTGGAATCATCATGGATTCTTTACAGCTAATGGACAGCTGTGGAATCGTCATGGAATCTTTACAGCTTATGGACAGTTGTGGGATCCTGGGATCTTTACAGCTTATGGACAGTTGTGGAATTGTTATGAAATCTTTACAGCTTATGGACAGTCATGGAATCGTCATGAAATCTTAACAGGTTATGGACAGTTGTGGGATCCTAGGATCTTTACAGCTTATGGACAGTTATGGAATCGTCATGGAATCTTTACAGCTTATGGACAGTTGTGGAATCGTCATGGAATCTTTACAGTTTATGGACAGTCGTAGAATCATCATGGAATCTTAACAGTTTATGGACAGTTGTGGAATTGTCATAGAATCTTAACAGCTTATGGACAGTCGTGGAATTGTCACGGAATCTTTACAGTTTATGGACAGTTATGGAATCGTCATAGAATCTAAACAGCTTATGGACAGTCGTGGAATCGCCATGGAATCTTTACAGCCTGTGGACAGTCATGTAGTCTTTCATTTTCAACTAGGTGTCAACTTCACATTTTCTGTCTGAATCATGAATATTTTCAGTTATTCCTTCTATTCTGAAGGGAAGGTTTAGGGGACAGATGTGCTTTTATAATCCAAGTACTAAAGTTCTGCAGTTGTGTAAACAAATTGTTTTGTTGTGATTTCTTTTTCTTGTGTTCTGTGTGTTGGTCTGCCTGTTTTCCAGAAATGTGACTCTTCCTCCTACAGAGTTCACAGATACTGAGAACAAAGAATCAAGAAAATAGTCATTGATCTGTAAGCTAGAAATCGCACAGTTTTATTTAATATTATAGAAAGTAATAGAATCAGTTTGCTAATTTTTTTCCACAGGTGCTATTTTCTTTTTGTTTTTGAAATTAGCAAATATATATATATATATATATATATATATATATATATATGATAGTCAGTCGTGTCCGACTATGACCATCAGAACAGCAGAGGAGGCAACTGCTGTTCCGACTATTTGGGCTAGAATTTGATTATAGTGGAGAGTGTCTTGCCCAAGTTACATCCCCACTCTCTCGGCCAAGAGGGTTTTAGGACAGTCAGCGTTGGGATGGTTCCCAAAGGCCAACTAGCCCACAAGGCTGCAGCACTAAGAGCCAGTGCAATTTTGCCTCCTAGTTTGAGAGTCATAGTCCTTCACAAAAGACTAAGCTGTAAATGATTTCCCATTGACTGGAGAAACCTTTGATAATACAGCTCTCACTTTGCTGTTGGCCCAAATGTAAACTTATGTCAATCTGTGATATAAGCCAAGTGTTGGGCCTGATATATATATATATATATATATATATATATATATATATATATATATATATATACAGTTTTGTCAGTATTTTGCACAGTCAGTATAGAGATGATACCAGATGTGTTTTGAAATCAAACACATGAAAAATTGACTACTGAAAAAACCCAACACAATTGAGTTTTACATTTTTTATAAAGCACCAAACTCACAAGAGTACATTGCCAAAACATGATCCATTGGTAAAGATTTCACTTGTGATACATGGCCAAATAGTAGGCTTAAACGATAGACGTTTCATTTCAGATCGTTACGTTGTGATTGGAGCGCCCCGAGCTTCGTTGCCAGGCATGTCACAGGATGCTGTGACCAGCTCAGCACTGCTGATACAGGTGGCAAGGGCCTTGAACTCAGCACACCAGCTGAACAAGTGGAAGCCTGTGCGTGGCATTAAGATAGTGTCCTGGGGTGGGGCGGATCTTGGCAACTTGGGGATGCTACAGTACTTGAAGGTGAGAGGACATTGCAGGTGTGAACCTGATCATACTCAGCACAGATAGCTCAGCACTGCTCTGTACTGCCCTCTATAGCAGCACATCAGCACAGCGAAACACAGGTTATGGAACACAGCACAGCACAGCGAAACAGTTGTGGAACATACAGCACAGCAGAGCACAGTGAAACACAGTTATTGAACACAGCAGAGCACAGTGAAACACAGTTATTGAACACAGCAGAGCACAGTGAAACACAGTTATTGAACACAGTACAGCACAGTGAAACACAGTTATTGAACACAGTACAGCACAGCGAAACGTTTATGGAACACACAGCACAGTGAAACACAGTTATTAAAAACAGCACAGCACAGTGAAACACAGTTATTGAACACAGTACAGCACAGTGAAACACAGTTATTGAACACAGTACAGCACAGCGAAACACAGTTATTGAACACAGCAGAGCACAGTGAAACACAGTTATTGAACACAGTACAGCACAGCGAAACGGTTATGGAACACACAGCACAGTGAAACACAGTTATTAAAAACAGCACAGCACAGTGAAACACAGTTATTGAACTCAGCAGAGCACAGTGAAACACAGTTATTGAACAGTGAAACACAGTTATTGAACACAGAAGAGCACAGTGAAACACAGTTATTGAACACAGTACAGCACAGCGAAACAGCTATGGAACACACAGCACAGTGAAACACAGTTATTAAATACAGCACAGCACAGTGAAACAGGTTATGGAACACAGCACAGAGAAACACAGTTATGGAACACAGCACAGTACAGTGAAACACGGTTACTAAATACAGCACAGCACAGTAAAACACAGTTATGGAACACAGCACAGCACAGTGAAACACAGTTATTAAATACAGCACAGCACAGTGAAACACAGTTATGGAACACAGCACAGCACAGTGAAACACAGTTATGGAACACAGCACAGTACAGTGAAACACAGTTATTAAATACAGCACAGCACAGTGAAACACAGTTATGGAACACAGCACAGAGAAACACAGTTATGGAACACAGCACAGCACAGTGAAACACAGTTATGGAACACAGCACAGTACAGTGAAACACAGTTATTAAATACAGCACAGCACAGTGAAACATAGTTATGGAACACAGCACAGCACAGAGAAACACAGTTATGGAACACAGCACAGTGAAACATAGTTATGGAACACAGCACAGCACAGAGAAACACAGTTATGGAACACAGCACAGTACAGTGAAACACAGTTATTAAATACAGCACAGCACAGTGAAACACAGTTATGGAACACAGCACAGAGAAGCACAGTTATGGCACACAGCACAATGAAACACAGTTATGGCACACAGCACAGTGAAACACAGTTATGGTACACAGCACAGTGAAACACAGTTATGGCACACAGCACTGTGAAACACAGTTATGGCACACAGCACAGTGAAACACAGTTATTAAATACAGCACAGAGAAACACAGTTATGGAACACAGCACAGTACAGTGAAATACAGTTATTAAATACAGCACAGCACAGTGAAACACAGTTCTGAAACACAGCACAGAGAAACACAGTTATGGCACACAGCACAATGAAATAAAGTTATGGCACACAGCACAATGAAATACAGTTATGGCACACAGCACAGTGAAACACAGTTATTAAATACAGCACAGCACAGTGAAACACAGTTATGGAACACAGCACAGAGAAACACAGTTATGGCACACAGCACAATGAAATACAGTTATGGAACACAGCACAGTGAGACAGTTATTGAACACAGCACAGTGAAACAGGTTATTGAACACAGCACAGCACCGTGAAACAGGTTATTGAACACAGCACAGCACCGTGAAACAGGTTATTGAACACAGCACAGCACAGTGAAGCACAGTTATGGCACACAGCACAGTGAAACAGTTAGTGAACACAGCACAGTGAAACAGGTTATTGAACACAGCACAGCACCGTGAAACAGGTTATTGAACACAGCACAGCACAGTGAAGCACAGTTATGGCACACAGCACAGTGAAACACAGTTATGGCACACAGCACTATGGAATACAGCACAGCACAGTTATTAAATACAGCACAGCACAGTGAAACACAGTTATTAAATACAGCACAGCACAGTGAAACACAGTTATGGAACACAGCACAGTGAAGCACAGTTATTAAATACAGCACAGCATAGTGAAACACAGTTATGGCACACAGCACAATGAAACACAGTTATGGAACACAGCACAGCACAGTGAAGCACAGTTATTAAATACAGCACAGCACAGTGAAGCACAGTTATTAAACACAGCACAGCACAGTGAAGCACAGTTATTAAATACAGCACAGCACAGTGAAACACAGTTATGGAACACAGCACAGCACAGTGAAGCACGGTTATTAAATACAGCACAACATAGTGAAACACAGTTATGGCACACAGCACAATGAAACACAGTTATGGAACACAGCACAGCACAGTGAAGCACAGTTATTAAATACAGCACAGCACAGTGAAACACAGTTATGGAACACAGCACAGCACAGTGAAGCACAGTTATTAAACACAGCACAGCACAGTGAAGCACAGTTATTAAATACAGCACAGCACAGTGAAACACAGTTATGGAACACAGTGAAGCACAGTTATTAAACACATCACAGCACAGTGAAGCACAGTTGTTAAATACAGCACAGCACAGTGAAACACAGTTATGGAGCACAACATAGCACATCGCAGCATAGCAAAACACAGGTTATGTGGAACACATCATAGTACACTAAAACAAAGCATAGTAAAACACTGATATGGAACACACATCACAGCATAGTAAAACACGGGTATGGAACACATCACAGTGCAGTAAAACACAGGTATGGAACACATCACAATGCAGTAAAACACAGGTATGGAACACATCACAGTACTGTAAAACACAGGTATGGAACACATCACAGTGCAGTAAACACAGGTATGGAACACATCACAGTACTGTAAAACACAGGTATGGAACACATCACAGTACAGTAAAGCACAGGTATGGAACACATCACAGTGCAGCAAAACAGGCATGGAACACATCACAATGCAGAAAAACACATGTATGGAACACATCACAGTACAGTAAAACAGGTATGGAACACATCACAATGCAGTAAAACAGGTATGGAACACATCACAGTACAGTAAAACAGGTATGGAACACATCACAGTGCAGTAAAACAGGTATGGAACACATCACAATGCAGTAAAACAGGTATGGAACACATCACAATGCAGTATGCAGTAAACAGGTATGGAACACATCACAGTGCAGTAAAACCAGGTATCAGGTAGTTGGAACACATCACAGTGCAGTAAAACAGGTATGGGAACACATCACAATGCAGTAAAACACAGGTATGGAACACATCACAATGCAGTATAACAGGTATGGAACACATCACAATGCAGTAAAACACAGGTATGGAACACATCACAGTGCAGTAAAACAGGTATGGAACACTCACAATGCAGTAAAACAGGTATGGAACACATCACAATGCAGTAAAACACAGGTATGGAACACATCAAAGTGCAGTAAAACACAGGTATGGAACACATCACAGTGCAGTAAAACACAGGTATGGAACACATCAAAGTGCAGTAAAAGACAGGTATGGAACACATCACAGTGCAGTAAAACACAGGTATGGAACACATCAAAGTGCAGTAAAACACAGGTATGGAACACATCAAAGTGCAGTAAAACACAGGTATGGAACACATCAAATTGCAGTAAAACAGGTATGGAACACATCACAATGCAGTAAAGCACAGGTATGGAATACATCACAGTACAGTTAAACACAGGTATGGAACACTTCACAGTGCAGTAAAACACAGGTATGGAACACATCACAGTGCAGTAAAACACAGGTATGGAACACATCACAGTGCAGTAAAACACAGGTATGGAACACATCAAAGTGCAGTAAAACAGGTATGGAACACATCACAGTGCAGTAAAGCAGGTATGGAACACATCAAAACACAGGTATAGAACTCATCACAGCACTGTAAAACAAGTAATAAGCACACATAACAGCACAGTACAGGACAGTTTAGGTGTCTTCAGCATAGTTCAAAACCAATCACCTTTGTTCTGACTGACTGTTGGTTTCAGACCCATCATCACCTGCTATCGCAGCGAGCAGTGGGGTATTTTGATGTCAGTCAGCTGGTGTTGGGAACAGATGTGGTTACGGCACGTGTGTCACCTGGCCTCTACCAGGTCATCAATGAAGTAACCTCGGCGGTGAGACAATGGTGGTTTCCTATTGATACGCTACACAACAGCTTTATTTATTTAATTCATTCTACCCCACATCTACATGCCTGATACAACTCTCATAGATGAGAACT
The DNA here is from genome assembly GCF_041734735.1 of Babylonia areolata. NCBI lineage: Eukaryota > Metazoa > Mollusca > Gastropoda > Neogastropoda > Buccinidae > Babylonia > Babylonia areolata. The sequence goes on along the minus strand of NC_134888.1, from coordinate 10,191,666 downwards.
ACGTGAAACCACTGCAGTAAAAGTTAGGGTGGTTCACTAAAAGTGTGAAAATCGATGGAGAATTTTTTTATTTGACGGGTTGATCAAAGCTTCATTTTGGTGTCATATACTGTACCATGTCAAACTGATGCAAACTAGGCCTATGGTTTGCTCTGTTTGGCCAAATTTCGCGCGGCTAACAGTGAAAAGACGCCCCTCTTAGTCTGGCCCGCTCTTAGCCAATCAAACGCCTCTAACAGCTATAAGCGCTGAATCATTCCTTTGGCCAAGGCTCTCCACGCCATCTTGTCAGGTTTTCGCTCTGTCTCGTCTAACGCTTTTTTTGGCTATTAAGCGTTTTCATTTGGCCTTATTTTGTTGTATGCGGCTTGCATGTGTATTGTGCTTACATTCTGTGTACTCGTTTCGACTCAGCCCCCTCGATTTCTTCGTATTTTTCTGCCTCTGAGTCGATCCTGTCTTTCCTTTCTCTGTTGGGGATCGTATTGTTCGCTGGGTGCTTACGCGCGGTACCATGCCTCGTTTGCCATCCTACGAAGGCAGGGATCATGATGCTGGCAGAGATACTCGCCAAGAGACTCTCCCAGGCCCGGAGCTCATGATTTCTCCCGATAGGGACCGCGGCGATGCGTCTGCAGACGTTGATCGCGGAGGGGACGCTCGTCCCGATAAAACGGTCATGAAGGGGACCGGGGGGAAAGGGATTCGAGCGTCACCTCCCGAAGTGTCCCAGCGCGAGGCGGGTGGAAGGGGGAGTAGCACGTCCTCTCTTGGTGGTGGGAACTCGCGACTGGGTGCGGACTCCCAAGGGGAGGCCGCCCCCCGCCGTTACCCGGGTCCCCACACGGAGACGGCCCTCAGGGGCCCCAGTGCTGTTTCCCCTCCTCCCTTCTTGGTCGACCCCCCTCCCCCACCTCCTCCTATGGGAGAAAAACAGTTGGTTCCGGGGGGGGACCTCCACTTAGCCCACCCCGGGCCAAGCCACCCCAGTCTCCCCACGGGAGGGGATTCTGGGCGCGTGGCAACCTGCTCTGCAGGTCTCCCCGCTATCCGGCCGGTCTCCCCTGCTGGGGGAGTCCCGCGCGTGTCAGGCGGTTCCGGGCAGTCAGACCGCCGGCCTTTCGGCCTGTCTGACACCCAAGTCGGACCTGACCTCCCTCCGACTTGGCCAGGTTTTTCCCTTCAACAAGGTCAAGGCACCAGTGACCCTTGGGGCTGGGGTCATGGGATGGCTGGTGCCCACGGGTGGTATCCCCCATTCTACCCGTACTGGGGTGCACCTATGGTGCATGCTGGGTTCCCGGGAGGACCAGGGACTAACCCCTGGTCCGCTCCCCACCGGACCCAACCCAGCACAGACCACAGAGTGACACACACAGCCCCGACAAGAGGGATTGACTCTTCGTTGGGCAGGTCGAGCTCCTCGACCAGTGTTAACACTACAGCCTCGAATCGGTCCTCTGTCAGCACGCAGGTGACCGCCACGGTCACTACGGCTTCCTTTTCAGGACCGACGGCAGCTGAGGGACCCCGCTCAGCCCGTGGGAGCCTGCTGGTCCCACCTACCCAGCCCTCGGTCCTAAAAGGAGATGAGTGGGTGTTCGTCCCCTCACAGCACTCGTGGGTCCCTCTGGCGTCCAGGGACACTCTCTCTGAGAAGGTGTGGCACCCACCATCCCAAGCATGGTTGGACCTACGGTCCACACACTCCCCACCCTCTTCAGGTGTCAAGGACATAACAGAGGAGACCAGGGTCCCTGCTCGGGATCGCCCCAGCTCATCCCGCTGGGCTGACCACAGCCCACAGGACGCCCCCGTGGGTACATCCACTTGGGATGGCACCCAGCAGGGGATGGACTGTGAACAAGAAGGACAGCCCCTGTCTTCGGATGAGGACGAACAAGCAGATGAGCACTCTTCGCCCCCATCCCAGTGCGACAGATGGAGCCCACGCCTCCCTAGGGACCAGCCTGAACCAAACTCGGACTTTGCCGAACTCGAACTGACCCTCCCCAATAGGGTCACACATGCTGAATCAGTCCCTCAGGCAACTTTGTCACCCTTAACCCTCCTACGGTCAGGTGACTCTAACTCCAGAACCACAAGGCGACTCAGAGTGCCAGAAATGGCTCAGGAGTGGCTTAATAAGCCAGCCCGCACCGTCAGGGGTGCTGCTTCCATCCCTCCTCCAGGCAGGGAGTCACTCTCTGCCCCGGGCGCTTTTGCCCCAGGCAAGTTCCTTAAAGATCCCTCCAAGGGAGGAGTGTGGTCCTGGTACACACAGGACCACCCTGCCTACAGGGAAGCAGAGCCCTCCGCGCAGGACAGGATGTTGGTCTCACAGCGCACCACCTTCCCCACCTCAGCTACTCTTCCCTTTAAGACATTTGCAGAGTGGGACAAACTGGCCCGCCGCTGCCTCCTCGAGGTGTCCACGGCTTATACCTTCTTTGACGCGTTCCTCCACAGAGCCAATGAGCTGTGGGAACGACGTCCAGTTCAGCAGGACACGGAGTCTCCTTCCTCTGGCCTGCCTGGCCTCTTCTCAGACCCGAGGTTAAACACTTTTGGCAATCGAGTAGCGTCTGGTCTCACGGTAGCTGCAGACGCAGCTACCAGCCTTCACTTCAATACGGTGCTAGCGCGGCGGGATGCTGTTCTCCGCCTCTCTAACATTCCAGTAGAGGAGAGGGCTGCTCTGCGGTCCATCCCAGCACAGCAGCACTCCCTCTTCGGCCAGTATGCGCCGCATTTTGTCAGCCACAGGGCAGAGACAAACCGGGAGGTGGCCTCATATTTGGCCCAATCCTCCCAGGGGCGCCAGGGTTCTATGCCTTTGAAGAGACCCGCCACCAGGGCTCCTCCATATACCTCGCCTCCTAAGCCAAAGCGGCGTGCTCAGAATCAGCGGCAGAGGAACAAACCACCTCATGGCCGTCCAAGCCGTCCGGCCATGCCCAAGGCCAGAAGGCAGCACCCCCAATGACTGGGCCCCGATTCAGCACTGCCAGTCGTTCAGCCCCTCCAAGTAGGAAACTTGTCCCGGCACGCGCATCAGTGGCGTGCTCTGGGACTCAACGACTGGATTGTGTCGGTGCTAGAGTCGGGGTACATGCTCCCTTGGGTGGGGGACCGCCCCCCTCTAAGATCCACTCCTCCTCCTTATGTGCCCAGCTCGATGGAGCAGGAGAGCGTCTTAGAGAAATAGATATCGCACCTACTCCTCATAGGGGCGATATCTCAACTCTCGGACCCGGGCCCCGGTTTTTACGGCCGGTTGTTCGTGATTCCAAAAGTCTCCGGAGGGTGGAGACCAGTCCTGGACTTGTCCCCCCTCAACAGATTCCTCCCCAAGATGAAATTCAAGATGGACACACAGGCACAGATTCGGGAGACCATGCAACAGGGAGATTGGGCGACGTCCATCGATCTGAAAGATGCTTATTTCCATATCCTCATCCACCCGGCATCCCGCCGGTACCTGAGGTTCGTGTGGAGGGACAGAGTGTTCCAGTTCTCTGCCCTCCCATTTGGTCTGTCCCTTGCCCCTTTCCTGTTTACCAAGGTGGTGCGGGAATTGGTGTCAATCGTCCGGTCGGAGTCCATTCGGCTCTGTGTGTACCTGGACGACTGGCTTATTCTGGCCCAGTCACAGGCTCTGTGCCAGAGTCATACAGCCAGACTTCTAGACCTGCGCTCCCAACTGGGCTTCATCACGAACCAGGAGAAATGCGATCTGTCCCCGAGCCAGTCCTTCGACTTCTTAGGGATGAGATTCGACACGCGGTCCATGATAGTCTCTCCGACGCCAGATCGGTGGGACCGTCTGGCAGGCCTCCTCAACCACTTGCGCCATTCCTCCCAAGCAACGGCGCGGACACTTTCTTCCCTCCTGGGCATGATGGAGTCCATGGCACCTCTCATCCCTCTGGGCAGGGTTCTCAAGCGCCCTCTTCAGAGGGCACTCAGGCTACGGTGGTCCCAGAGCACTCAGCCATGGGATACCCGGATATGTCTGGGCGAGTGGTTCCTCGAGGTGACATCAGAGTGGTTAACCACCCCTCTTCTGACACAGGGGGTGCCCATAGCCCCACCTACTCTTCAGGTGGCACTATTCACAGACGCCTCCTCCATGGGCTGGGGAGCCCACATGGACTCACTCCATGCAGCAGGGACTTGGTCCCCGGAGGAGCGCCTATGCCACATCAATGTTCTGGAACTGGAGGCAGTTCGCAGGGCTGTCCAGCACTTCATAGCGGAGGCCAAAGGCAAGACCATTCGCTTGTTCACGGACAATACAACAGTCGCTTATTACGTGAACAAAGGGGGCGGAGCGCACTCGGCAGACCTCTCTCTGCGGACCGAGGCTCTCCTCCGTTGGTGCCACAGCAGGGGCATTGCACTTTCAGCGAGACACATAGCAGGGAAAGACAACATTTTGGCAGATGCTCTCAGCAGGTCCAAGAGTGTCATACACACAGAGTGGACCCTGGACAAGGACACCCTGCAAGGAGTGTGGGAACAGTGGTTCCGGCCGATGGTGGACCTCTTTGCGACAAGGTTCAGCAAGAGACTTCCCACTTACGTCTCTCCAGTCGCCGACCCAGAAGCATGGGCAGTGGACGCTCTCTCTCTAGACTGGAGCAGTCTGATTGCCTACGCGTTTCCTCCCTTTCCAATCCTGTCCAAGGTGATACGGAAAGCCAGGTTGGAACGCCCGCAGATGATCCTCATTGCGCCGAAATGGCCAGCCCAGCCCTGGTTTCCGGTCCTTCAGTCCCTGACACATGTTCCACCACTGGAACTGGAAACCAAACCTCATCTGCTGAGGCAGCCTCGTTCGGGCATTCCTCACTCCAATCCTCAGATGCTCCACCTGCACGCATGGCTGCTGTGCGGGCGGATCTGTCAGCATCACCATTGAAGTCTTCCACCCCTCGGTCAGCCTCTGTGTCCGCCGCGCTGACCAAGGGGGGTGCCTCCTCCGACCTCCTCTCCAGTCTCCAAAGCCAGGAGGGAGGGAACAGAGACTTTGTATGACTTTCGATGGAAGAAATGGCTGAGTTGGTGTACAGCTCAGAACATTCCCCCTACTAACCCTACGAGCATGCAGCTGGCCAACTTTTTGGCTCACTGCTCCTCGGTTCTCAACCTGTCTGCTAGTTCTGTGAGAGGGTACAGGTCTGCCATTTGTACCACTATCAAACAGCTAGGTGGTCCCGCTTTTGAAGCTGATTTCCTGCTCAGAGAAGTGGCTAGGGGCGCCTCTCTGAAGGAAGCTAGGAATCCCAGAAGAGTGCCCCTCTGGGACTTGTTCCTGGTGCTGGATTTCATTCGAAAACAGCCCTTTGAGCCATTGGGGACTATTCCTTTTGACCTGCTCACTCTCAAGACCACTTTCCTTCTGTTGCTGGCCACGGGCCGTCGTAGAAGTGAGATTCATGGTCTTAGTGGTATGCCACAAGATCTAGCATTCCACAGAGATGGTTCCATCACTCTTCGTTTCCTTCCAGAGTTTCTGGCTAAGAACCAAGACCCCGAGGTCCCTTCCCCCTCTCTGAGGGTCAGACCTTTGTCGGATATTCTGGCACAAGATGATGAAGATAGGCATCTCTGCCCCGTTCGGTGCCTCAAATACTATTGCAATAGGTCTCGCCATAGGCGTTCTTCTCAGAGGCGCCTTCTCATCTCCCTCAATGAGAATTACAAGAAAGATATCGCTGCAGGCACCATTTCCCGCTGGGTTTCCCAAGTCATTCGTAGAGCCTACTCTCATGCACACAAGGATCTCAGTTGTCTTAATCCCAGAACACACGAAGTGCGGGCCATAGCTACTTCGGCTGCTTTCCAGCACTCGGTACCACTGCAGCATGTCTTGGAGGCAGCCTTCTGGCGGTCGGAGAATCCCTTCATCAACTTCTACCTCCGGGATTTCCGTATGACCAGGGCTGACGGTTCCAAGGGGATTTCCTTTGTCGCGGCTAACACTGCCGTCTCAGTTTCAAGGGCTCCCCATACGAACCAGTAGGCGTTGCCCTCCTCCATTTGCTTTAAATTCTGCATCAGTTTGACATGGTACAGTATATGACACCAAAAGGAGGAGTTTGTATTATACTCCATGTTTGGTGTTTACATGTACTTACCATGTCAAACTCGAATGCCCGCCCGTCCGTCCCCGCGTCTCCGCCGTGGTTCTCATGGGGCATTTTCATTCATGGCCACGGAATGATTCAGCGCTTATAGCTGTTAGAGGCGTTTGATTGGCTAAGAGCGGGCCAGACTAAGAGGGGCGTCTTTTCACTGTTAGCCGCGCGAAATTTGGCCAAACAGAGCAAACCATAGGCCTAGTTTGCATCAGTTTGACATGGTAAGTATATGTAAACACCAAACATGGAGTATAATACAAACTCCTCCTTTTCATGCTTCTAGAATCTGCAAACAGTTCAGATCAGAGTGCCAACTGTACCAAGCAATAATAAACTAAATTAGAATAGTGTGTTGGTCTGAGAAGACTCGTACACAGTCCACAGGGGAAGTAATCATGGTATGAAAAAACTCGTATCTTGAGTACAGTGAGTCCCAAGATGCAAAGATGCTGGAATTCTTTTCATTGTTCCACTATTCCTGGTTATTGTGTCAGTGATACAGTTAATAACAAATAAAGTCATTGTGCTGCCACACTATCAGTTTGACACTGTTCAAATTGAAATCTTCTTTCATGATTCAGAATGTCTTGGGGAACAGTGTAAACTAGGTATTTTCAGTGTTGAATGTTGGTGCAGAGAGAGTGAAAATAATATCAAACCTGTAGTAAGGATGCCTACCATACACCAGTTTTCCTTCTTTGTGGTGACATGAAAGGCTGAAAGAGTTAAGATGGCTTTAAACCTTTTTTTCTTTGTGACATGAAGTTGGGAGAGAGTTGACATAGCTTTAAACCTTTTTTTCTTTGTGACATGAAGGGTGGAGAGAGTTGACATAGCTTTAAACCTTTTTTCTTTGTGACATGAAGGGTGGAGAGAGTTGACATAGCTTTAAACCTTTTTTCTTTGTGATATGAAGTTGGGAGAGAGTTGACATAGCTTTAAACCTTTTTTCTTTGTGATATGAAGTTGGGAGAGAGTTGACATAGCTTTAAACCTTTTTTTCTTTGTGACATGAAGGGTGGAGAGAGTTGACATAGCTTTAAACCTTTTTTTCTTTGTGACATGAAGTTGGGAGAGAGTTGACATAGCTTTAAACCTTTTTTTCTTTGTGATATGAAGTTGGGAGAGAGTTGACATAGCTTTAAACCTTTTTTCTTTGTGATATGAAGTTGGGAGAGAGTTGACATAGCTTTAAACCTTTTTTCTTTGTGACATGAAGGGTGGAGAGAGTTGACATAGCTTTAAACCTTTTTTTCTTTGTGACATGAAGGGTGGAGAGAGTTGACACAGCTTTAAACCTTTTTTCTTTGTGACATGAAGGGTGGAGAGAGTTGACATAGCTTTAAACCTTTTTTCTTTGTGACATGAAGTTGGGAGAGAGTTGACATAGCTTTAAACCTTTTTCTTTGTGACATGAAGGTTGGAGAAAGAGAGTTAACATAACCTTAAACATTTTTTACAATGAAATGAAGGAGGAGAGAGAGTGGATATTAAACATTTTTCTTGGTGACATAAAGGGTGGAGAGAGTTAACGTAACATTAAACATTTTTAAGGGGATGTGAAGCTTGGAGAGACATTAATGACATAAAACCTTTTTCTGAGTTTTCTCTGCGGAATGTCCTTGTCATGGTGACATGAAGCATGGTATGTTATGTATGTGAACCCCAGGTCCCAGACCCCAAACGCCCAGAACAATCAATCCAGTCATCATGGCAGGAACGGTACAAGGCGGGTGAGGTATTGGACCCAGTCACGGTGCCCCTCAGTAGCTACCACAGTGACCACTCGGCCACCCCCTTCCTGCATGCTCTAGGGGTCACCTCTGTCAGTCTACAGTATCACTCCAGTGACAGTGTGGTGAGATGTGAACCTGTGCACTGAATTTATCGTCAGTCGTCAGTCACTGCGTGTGCATGGCGAATGGTTTCATTTCACTCTTGTCTCTTTACTGCATGACGCACTCTCTCTCTCTCTTTCTCTCCCTCTCTCTCTTTGTATTGTCAACAATATCACCTTATCTTTGACCAAGGATTAAATATACTAAATTTATTGAATAAGTTTGAAAACAGCTCAGCAGGATTATTCTTTTTGTTGTTTGATGTGCAAGTCCAGCCTGTAGTGCGATGTGGGGCTGAGATTTGGGCTTTTGAAACAGGAAGTGAAATAGAAAAGTTACATTTGTTAGCCATAAAATGGTTATCTGTTGATCAGCAAACTGCTAATGATCTGGTTTATGATGAATTGGGAAGATTTCTGATGTCTTAATTCATATATTAAATGTATTAAGTACTGGTTAAAACTTGTCCAGATGTATAGATATAGACTTTCTGCCCCAGTTTGTAAAAAAAAAAAAAAAAAAAAAAGAGCATAATTTAAATAGTAGAGGGAAAACTACTTGGGCATCAAATATTCGAAAGTGTCTGGGTGGTTTTGGTTTTTCGGTTAAATCAAGGCATTGGATGTGTTTTTAGTTTGTTACAAAGAATGACTGATGGACTGTAGGTGGCAAAAATGGAATAGTCATATTGAAAATAGTGATAGATTTTCTTTGTATAGACTACTAAAAATGTACAATTTATCAGAACATTATATTGTAATGGATATGAATAGGACTATGAGATGTATGCTAAGTTTGGAATAGGTGTTTCTGTTCTGTGCATAATCAAAGGGACAAAAAAGATGAAAGATACACATGTCCAAAGTGCAGATCCGAGAGAGAGGATGAAGTTCCTTTCACTTTTTGCTGTCTTGCATTAGATTATCTTAGAAGAACAGTGATCCCTCCCAAGTATTACAGTACATCAACCTTGTTTAGGCTAACACTACTCTTGTCTTGCAGAAATGAATGTGTCATTAAAAACTTTTCAGTTTTTCTAGAGTATAAGTCATTTCAAGGGAGAAGCATTATGAAATGATACTATGATAGATGATACTAATATGATATTGTTCAAATATACAGTATTCATAAATAAGGTGTATGATGTTTAATATTTATGTGCACATTATTATCTAAAATGTGTCTTATTAAGTCTACCCCCTTCAAATGGGGCCATGGCCTTTTTTGAAATAAAACATTGTGATCGTTATCGTTCTTTCTCTTTCTCTCTGCTTTATTTATGTGTACCCCCTTCAAATGGGGCCATGGCCTTTCTTGAACAAACATCGTTATTGTTATCTTTCTTTCTCTCCCTCTGTCTCCCACTTAGACTCAGATTATAAACAAGTGAATATTCTCCCACTAATTAAATAACAAAGGAATAACAGTGCACAAGATTATGACAGGAAATGCACCACCAACATTAATAAAACAATTTTCTGTAAATTCGTATAGGAATCCCCCAAAAGTCCATATCCTAATCCCAAGAATTGGTCTGTACAAATCCAGTTTGGTTTACTCAGGCACCACTCTATGGAACTCACTCCCAGAAACAATTAAACAACACCACCGCCCAAGTACCTTAAAAAACCATTACCTTTCCCACCTCATGCCAGGATAATGTTCTGCCCACCTTTTTGATACTGATCTACACTTGCTGTGTATGGTTGCCTAAGACACCCCCCCCCCCCACATCCCCCACCCCCCAACAGCCACCCTCTGTCCCCCAACCTCCTGTTCTGTCTATATGTGTATATATCTATCTTATATGTGCCATTTCTTATATGTGTATCATATTGCTCTCCTGTTAACTCTGTGTGAAGGACTGTTTTATATTTTGTTCTATTCGTTTGTAATGTTGTTACTTCTGTTTGCTTTTATCTTCGTTTCTTTTCTTTCTATTCTATCAAAAGTGGTTTTATATTCATGTAGTAATTACCATTTGCTTCTTTGTTAATTCAATGTGTGTGTGCCATTATGCACATCGTCCTCATATATATATATATATATATATATATATATCCGTTGATTGTAATGCATGTTACTGTTTTTTCCTTGACTTGACCTACTGTTCTCCCTAATATGAGGTTATCTATCCATTAGCTGATATTTTTTTCTCATATTTCAGATCTCTCTCTCTCTTTCTTTTTCCTCCCTCCCTCCCTCTTTCATTCTTCTGTAACTTTTTAAAAATTTGTATACTGTTTTAGACGCACATAGAAATATGCACCATTAATCAGTTCAGTGCCAGAGAATTTTGTAAAAAAAAAAAAAAGTGCTCTCCCCTTGCCAGGGGATTTTGAGGATTTGGGCGTAATAATTCACAAAAAAATCTAGCACAAAAACTATGGGTGATACAGAAAGAAAGTAAACGTTTTTGTGAAGAAAAATGAGGGTAGATTCTGCTTCTGGGCTCCATTACCCAATGAAGTTGATTGTAGATAACTGTTCAGGCATGTAAAGTCAAGATAATGATTTTCGTGCAACAAAAAAGTCTATTTCCACCTCTACATAATAACATCAATAAAGAAAAGAAACAAAATACAGCAAGAAATAGCATGCCTATTGTCAGATTATACCTGTAGAAGAAATTAAAACAGGCTATAAGTTTATAAAAACAAATCACAGCTTGTGCAGACATGTAAGTAAATCACTGTCCCAACAATGACAAAGGTGGGTAAAGTCAACGTAAAAGGTCAATCATGGTCTCAGAAACTGAGCTGGCAAGCTTTTTGACAGCTAAGAGTGTTTGGGAGTGAGAGGGTGATGTTCTTTGATGACATTCACTCCTTTCAAGTTGCATGTGGGCTGATTAAAGTGTCTGCTGTGCATCCAGCTTGCCACCTCTTCAAACAAGTCAACCATCTGATTCAGCGAAAAAAAGCGTGAAAAACAAAAAGCACGTGTTCACAACCAGTGCAGGTTGCACCCTGCATTTTGTGAAAATCGTGGAACATTGGCGGTTGCCGATCCTACAGTCTGCATTGAAATGTGAGCACACTCATTCCTAAAAGCCACGCCCCCTTCATGAACTCTGGCGGACATTCGACCTATCATCTTACATCACTCCTCTCCTCTCTTCCCCTTCTTCCAATGCTCGCTGCTCATATTCTGTCTGTCTTAGCCACTTGTTAAAAAAAAAGCTGTCTGATTGGATAGATGGACTGAATTACCATAAAATGGGGCTGTCAGTTTCGTCACTGTCATTGTCAATCACCTTCATTTTCAAACCAGTCATCAGACAAGAGATATCCTCCATCGTGAAATCTGTCCACAGCCACAAGCAGAGGTTTCAGAATTGGGTAAATCTGCTGACTGAGACAATTTGCTTTACTGGACAGTTTTCAACGCATTGTTTTGCACATGATGCAATCCCCTTTTCCACGTGTATCACGTGGTCAGTTAGCAAATTATCATCCAGTAGAAAGGGGTCTTCTACCTGATGAATGTTCATTTAAATAGTATTTCTATAATCCAGACACATCAAACTAAGTGTTCAGAGTCTGTTTATATGAAATGAACCAAACTCCAATGAAGGAAAAATCAGAACATACGCAGGACATCAGTAGACGTATTAAAGGTACCATGGCAGTACTTTTTGTAGGACGTCAGCTGACGTCTTATAGGCACTCTACTGGTTAATTAAAATGCAATCTCCGCATTATTGTTATGTGTATCTCTGTTAGAATTACTGTTTCATATTTACAGTAGTATAGTATTTGATAACATCTATGCATGTATGTGTGTGTGTGTATGTATGTGTGTGCGTGTGTATTTTTCGTGACTTTTTATGTTCATTTTATTATGTATTTTATTAATACCATGTGTGTGCCTCTGTGTGTGTGTGTGTGTGTGTGCCTCAGTGTGTGTGTGTATGTGGGTGTGTTCTTTATGTTTCCTTTAAGGAGGAAGGTGGCAGAATGGTTAAGATGTTCAACTGCCAATACAGAGAGTCCGTGAGGGTGTGGGTTTGAATCCCGCTCTTGCCCTTTCTCCCAAGTTTGACTTGAAAATCAAACTGAGCGTCTAGTCTTTCGGATGAGACGATAAACCGAGGTCCCGTGTGCAGCAAGCGCATGGCACACTGAAAAAGAACCCATGGCAACGAAAGTGTTGTCCTCTGGCAAAATCATGTAAAAAGAAATCAACTCTGATAGGAACACAAATATATAAGCATGCACTCATGGCCTGACAAGCGCGTTTGTCTAACAGATGTGGTGTAGCGTATATGGATTTGTCTGAACGCAGTGACACCTCCTTGAGAAACTGAAGCTCTTTATGTTTTTTTTCCTGTGTATTTTATTAACACCAAGCTTGTGCCTCTGTGTGCCTGTGTATATGTGTGTGTGTGTGTGTGTGTGCATGTTTTTTTGTGTTTTTTTTAATGTATCTTTTCATTACCATGCTTATGACTTTATGTAGTATTGTGCAGCATAGACCCTGTTCAGGGCGGTGACTGGTTGTAAAAAAGCACGCAAGTGCATATCTGTTTTCCTTGAAAATAAAGAACTTTGTCTTGTCTTGTCTTGTCTTGTCTCCCACTCTTTCTTTCTATGTCTGTCTCCCTCTCTCTCTCTCTTTCTCTTTGGTAGGAGGTGACAGAATGGTTAAGAAGCTTATCTGCCAATGCAGTGTCCAGGAGGATCTGAGTTTGCACCCAGGTCTTGCCGTTACTCCCATTCTCATTCAGACGAGATAACAAACCAAAGAAAAAGAACCCATGACAACGTAAGTGTTGTCCTCTGGCAATTTTCTGTATAAAAAACCAGTCTGAAAGGTACACAAATATATATATATATATATATATATATATATATATATATATATATATATATATACACATATATATATATATATATATATATATATATATATATATAATATATGTATGTATGTATGCTCTCAAGGCTTGGCTGGCGCGTTGGGTTATGCTGCTGGTCAAAGATCTGCCTAGCAGATGTTGTGTAGCATATATGGGGGGGTTAGGGGGTGCACGGGAGGGGTACTACCTCTAGAGGGGGGCTTGTCACGCTCTTCCGGGAGTGGTTCATCCTCTGTTGGTTCCCACCAGCACCCAGCTCTCACTTATGGGTCCAAGAAGCTGCTAGCATGCGGCAGTGCCCAACCTCTGGGCAACGGCTTTGACAGGCTGGCTAAACTAGGTGAGGGTAGCCGACGGGTTTCAAACCCTTGGTGAGTTAGGGCTTGTCTACCTAAGCATGTGAAGACTGGATCCGGTGGACTCTGTGGAAGAAACCTTCATGGTTCAACGGAGAGGAAGGCGGTTGCAGCAGAGCACTATGGAGTGCTGAGGGCAGGATGAGGCACATAGGACATCCTGGTCATCCACTGCATCCGTTTCCATCTCCAGTCGTCTTGACCTCGTCTTGCCACTGGATACAGACGGTCTCGGACAAGAGAGTGAGGTTGATGGTGCGCAACTCCTCCTCACTATAAACAAAGTCATCGCGCAAGTCATCAGTCATCCTTCATCCCATACCATCATTTTCTCCAAGCCCTGTGGCGACAGGCGAGCGACGAAGCAACAGGTGTGGGTACGCTGGCAGTCGTAGCCGTGGACCTGCACACAGGCGGCTCAGGCCATAGGGTCATTTTTCAGCGACTGGAGCAGCGGTGGAGATCGGCAGCCCCCTGAGCGACTGAGCAGCCCTCTTCAGGACAGCACTGCTCACCTCCATGGCATGAGGAAGGGGCTAGAAAAGGTGCCCTAAACATTGCCTGCTCCACACCACCCTAGTCAGCATTCCGCGGCTGACGGGGACCCTACTCAAGCGGTCGACACACAAAGGAAAGAAAGAAGAAAACAAGGAGCACCCCATTGACCATTGCCACATGGAACGTGCGTATGCTTCTGGACAGAGGCAACTCAGACAGACCACAGAGACGCACAGCACTCATTGCAAGTGAACTAGCCAGGTACAACATCGACATCGCTGCCTTAAGTGAGACCAGACTGGCAGAAGAAGGTGAACTCTGTGAGCGAGGCGCAGGCTACACCTTCTTTTGGAGTGGTCGCAGACCCGAAGAGAGACGTGAGGCTGGAGTTGGCTTTGCAGTGAAGACAACCCTTGTTGGCAAGCTGGCTGGCTCCCCGAAAGGAGTGAACGATCGCCTGATGACGATGAAACTCCCTATATACAACGGGAAGAAGTTAACCACCATTGTCAACGCCTACGCGCCCACCATGACCAACCCGGATGAGATCAAGGACAAGTTCTACGAGGACCTGAACGCTGTCATCACCACTGTTCCCAACACAGACAAGCTCATCATTCTTGGTGACTTTAACGCTAGAGTTAGCCGTGACAGCACCTCCTGGGAAGGCGTGATTGGGAAGCATGGGGTTGGCAACTGTAACAGCAATGGTCAACTACTTCTCCAGACATGTGCCGAGCACGACCTTCTTATCACAAACACCGTCTTCTGCCTCCCTACCCGTAACAGGATGTCATGGATGCATCCTCGCTCTGGGCATTGGCATCTCATCGACTTCGTCATCGTCAGGAAGAGGGACAGGCAGGACGTACGAGTCACGAGGGCCATGTGCTGGACAGACCACCGCCTTATCGTCTCCAAACTCAACCACCGCGTCCAGCCCAAGAGATGGCCTCAGGGCATGAAAGCACCCAAACGCCTGAATGTCAACAATCTGGAGCTAGGCAACGTCAAGCAGAGCTTTGCTGACACCCTGGAGGAATGCCTTGAGTCCACCGTGCTGGACAACCAGAATGTGGAGGCAGCATGGGGCGCACTGCATGAGACGGTGTACAACACTGCCATGGAGTGCCTGGGGCCTTCTGCCAGGAAGCACAAAGACTGGTTTGATGAGAACTGCACTGAGATCAAGCAGCTGCTGGAAGACAAACGCCAAGCCTACAGAGCCCACATTGAAGATCCCAAGTCACAGTCAAAGAAAGACATAATGAAGAGCGCACGCAGCACCATCCAGCTGAAGCTGCGGCAGATGCAGGATTCCTGGTTGAGCAGCAAAGCTGATGAGATCCAGGGCTTTGCAGACAGGAACAACATGAAGAACTTCTATAACGGCCTGTGTCACGGCTCGTTGGCGATCTGCGTGCATGCATGCCTGCATTTTTTTCCCCCTTCCCTTTTCCCCCTTTCTCTCTCCCTTCTTTCCCTCCTCTCTCTCTCCCTTCTCCTCCTCTCTCCCCCTTCTTCTCCTCTCTCTCCCTTCTCCCCCTCTTTCCATCCCTCTCCTTCACCTCCCTCTCTCCTTCATGCTTTTGCACGTGTGGCATGTCCCTTCTCCTGAACGTTTTTTTTTAATTTTTAACTCTGAGCGAGTTCAGGAGTCGATCTGGTTAGGAAAGATAGATTTCTCTGGGCTGTTGAGGCCAAGCTTTGCAGAGAGACGGGTCGCCATTCCAGCGTGCGTGCTGTAGGGCGCCGTCGGTGAAGTAGTGGGGGCGTTTCCCTTTGTCACCCCTTCTTCTGTATTAGTCTGTTTCACTCTGGGCCAGTGACGTGCCTGGTGACAGATTTTCTGATGTTTCCTTTCCCTTCCGTGCCGCTGCCTTCGATGGGTCCCCAGAACACAAGCCTGGAAACTTCCTCACTCCCGTTCCCCCTCCCGCTCCCGCTCCATACTTCCATCTACCCCTTTCCCACCTTCCCACTGTCCCACATGCGACCAGCTTCAGCCATCAAGCTACAAGTGTCCGTTTTCAGCTGTCAGCGCAAGTTTGAACTCTGGCGGCGGGGTTGAGCAGCACTGGCGCTGCAGTTGACTGTGAATGGCATAAATTGTGCGGTGGTTAGACAGAGGTTATTATTATTTTTTTTTTTTTTTGGGGGGGGGGGTGTTGTAATGCCTTGTTTTGTGGCGTGTATTTATTTATGTATTTTTGCATCACCTCAGTAAAGCAACGAGCTGAACTCTTCTGTGTCTCTGTGTTTGTGTTGTCGGGACGTTAGCTAGTCTGGGAAGGGGTGGGGGTTCATGGGCATCCCCTTAGGGGTTGTGACAGCCTAAAAGAAGTCTATGGTCCCACCACCTCCGGATCTGCTCCACTCCTCAGCGCTGATGGTTCTACCCTAATCACTGACAAGGATGGGATCCTTGAGAGATGGGCTGAACACTTTGACAGCGTACTGAACCGCCCTTCCACCATCAATGATTAAGCCATCGACTGACTCCCCCAGGTGCCAGTCAGTGAGTCGCTGGATGCCATTCCAACTTTGGAGGAGACCCAGAAAGCTATCTGTCTGCTATCCAATGGCAAAGCCCCTGGCTCAGACTCCATTCCAGCTGAGGTCTACAAAGAAGGTGGTATGGCGCTGACTGAGAAGCTCCATCAGCTATTCCAGCTCATCTGGCAGCATGAGGCAGTTCCACAGGACTTCAAAGACGCTTCCATCATACACCTGTACAAGCACAAAGGAAATCATCAGGCCTGTGACAACCATCGTGGAATATCCCTGCTGTCCGTCGCAGGCAAGACTCTGGCCAGAGTGCTACTCAACTGTCTCTTAGCACGCATTGAGCAAGGTCTCCTACCAGAGAGCCAGTGTGGCTTCCGGAAAGAACGTGGGACTATCAACATGGTGTTTGCTGCCAGGCAGCTTCAGGAGAAGTGTCAGGAACAGAACGCCGACCTTTACTCCACCTATGTCGATCTGACCAAGGCCTTCGATACTGTTAGCAGAGATGGCCTTTGGAGAATCATGGCGAAGTACGGATGTCCCAGAAAGTTCATCACCATCATACGGCAACTACACGATGGGATGCTGGCCCGAGTCCAAGACAATGGAGAGACTTCAGAACCATTCCCTGTCTCCAACGGAGTCAAGCAAGGGTGTGTTCTTGCCCCCCCCCCCCCCCCCCCCTGTTCAGTCTCATGTTTTCAGCCATGCTGACAGATGCCTTCAGAGACGCTGATGTAGGCATTGGCCTCAGGTACCGCACAGATGGCTCACTTTTCAACCTCAGGAGGCTTCAAGAAAAAACGAAGGTGAGGGCAGACACCGTCAACAACTTCCTGTTTGCTGATGACTGCGCTCTCAATGCTGCCTCCAAAGCTGACATGCAACACAGCGTTGACAAGTTCTCTGCTGCCTGTGACAACTTTGGCCTGACAATCAGCACAAAGAAGACTGAGGTTATGCACCAGTCAGCTCCAGGAAAGCCTTACGTTGAACCAAACATCTTCATCAATGGGCAACGACTGAATGCGGTGGACAAGTTCACATACCTTGGCAGTACACTCTCTCGCACAGTTGTCATCGACGACGAGGTGAATGCCAGACTCGCCAAAGCCAGCGCTGCCTTCAGCAGACTCCATAAGAATGTTTGGAACAGGAGAGGCATCACCCTGGAGATGAAGCTCAAAGTATACAAGGCCATAGTTCTCACCACACTGCTCTATGGATGTGAATCATGGACGGTCTACAAACGCCACGCCAAAAAGCTGAACCACTTCCACACCACCAGCCTCAGAAAACTTCTCGGCATAAAGTGGCAAGAGAAGATCTCTGACACAGAGGTGCTCACTTGTGCAAACTTGCCCAGCATCTACACCATCCTGATGCAGGCCCAGCTGCGCTGGGTAGGCCATGTAGTTCGCATGCCAGACCACCGGCTCCCCAAGAAACTGCTGTATGGCGAACTCCATCATGGCAAGCGCTCCCATAGAGGCCAAAAGAAGTGCTTCAAAGACACTCTGAAAGCTTCTCTGAAGGCCTTCAACATCAGCCACGACACATGGGAGCTGTTCACAAAGGCGCCAAATCCTGTGAGGCCAACAGAATCGCTGCAGCAGAGCAACGCAGACAGGCCAGGAAAAGCAGTGCCAGCAAGTCCCTGACAGCCGCCACCATCCCCTGTCCACACTGCGTCAGAACCTTCCGGGCGCGGATTGGCCTGACCAGTCATCTGCGCACCCACAGAGCCCAACCCACCCACCCCCAGGATGACTAGATGGTCCTTGTTGATCCCGATGGACGAACCACACAGCATATATGGATTTGTCCAAATGCAGCAAAGCCATCTTGAAAAACTGAAACTGAAACGTATCAAGCTGTGATCCTTTTTTTTCTTCTAATCTACTATTTCATGTTATACTTGTGTGACTTTGACATGTAACGAAGAATGTGTAGATGTTCACACAAAGTGTTTGAAGTGTTCTCCTTGAGTTAAACAACCCAATGGTGGTCTACATTCTATGTTCACATAAAGTATTTGGTGTGTTCTTCTTGAGGTCAACAATCTGGCATGTTCACACAAACCAGTTGATGTGTTCTCTTTGAGGTCAAGGACCTAACATGTTCACACAAAGCATTTGATGTGTCCTCCTTGTGATACATAACATAACATGTTTACACAAAGCTTTTCACGTGTTCTCCTTGAGGTCAGCGACCTAACATGTGTCCTCCTCAGGTGTCCTTCTTGAGGGAAATAACATAACATGTTCACACAAAGTATTGATGTGTCCTTGAGGGAAATAACATAACATGTTCACACAAAGCATTTGATATGTCCTCCTTGAGGGAAATAACATAACATGATCACACAAAGCATTTGATATGTCCTCCTTGAGGTAAATAACATGACATGTTCACACAAAGCATTTGATGTGTACTCCTTGAGGGAAATAACATAACATGTTCACACAAGGCATTTGATGTGTCCTCCTTGAGGGAAATATCATAACATGTTCACACAAGGCATTTGATATGTCCTCCTTGAGGGAAATAACATGACATGTTCACACAAGGCATTTGATATGTCCTTCTTGAGGGAAATAACATGACATGTTCACACAAAGCATTTGATGTGTCCTCCTTGAGGGAAATAACATGACATGTTCACACAAGGCATTTGATGTGTCCTCCTTGAGGGAAATAATGTGACATGTTCACACAAGGCATTTGATGTGTTTGAGGGAAATAATGTGACATGTTCACACAAGGCATTTGATATGTCCTCCTTGAGGGAAATAATGTGACATGTTCACACAAGGCATTTGATGTGTTCTCTTTGAGGGAAATAATGTGACATGTTCACACAAGGCATTTGATATGTCCTCCTTGAGGGAAATAATGTGACATGTTCACACAAGGCATTTGATGTGTTCTCTTTGAGGTCAATGACCTGACGGTGTCCAGCGTCAACAGCTATGAGAACGGCCATCACTATAAGTACCACACAGCAGTGCTGCGCGTCATGATGCAGGTGGTGCTCAGCATGGTGGACGATGACATCATCCCCTACTCCCTGACCATGGCCACCACAGAGCTCACCAACCTGCTGTGGGAGACCTCAGACACACTGCAGACCTGCTCCAAGTCCATGCAGGATTTAGGTGGGACATCACTTTGATGGTATTCATTTTGTGCGAGTGGGTGTGTCTCTGGTGATTTGCGTGTTTTTGTTTGTATGTTTTTGTTTGTTTATGAAGTGTTGTGTGTGTGCATGTATGCATATGTGTGTGTGTGTGTGTGTGTGTGTGTGTGTGTGAAGTGGTGTGTGTGCTGTATGAATAAAACATGTGCATGTGCTATGCAGATATTACTTACAGTAAGTATTACTTAACCTTTGGGGAAAAAAACCCTGAAGAGGGAGGGAGAAAACTTTTTTTTTTATCATCAGTTTATGCTACCTGAATATTTTTTGTTTTGTTTTTTGTTTCCTTTTAATTTATAAACAGTCTGTATGAATATTAAAAATTAATTCTGCTCAGAAGGTTTTTCCCAAGTGTGTTCAAAGTTGTGACATTTAGGCTGCATGGCATCACCCCGACTATTGTGATTTCACAGACAGTGTGCTGACCCTGTCCAGAGGGCTTCAGCACACAGCGGAGGTGTTTGAGGAGCTGATAGAGATGTACAGACAGAAGCGCTACACCCAGGGCTACAGGATGATCAATGATGTCAAGCTGCTCTTTGAACGCATCTTCATCACACACTCTAAAGGGTCAGTCACACTAACATAGTGCAGAAGAAATTGCTCAGTTCCCTGTTTTGGCTTATGCACATGTGTGTGTGTGTGTGTGCATGAACACATTTTTAAAAAAAAGACTTTATTCATTTTTCAGCATACATTAAGAAAAGAAAAACAAAACATTAAAAGAGACACATACACATAGCGAAAACAAAAGTGGAGATTTTGGGGAAAAAAACAACAAAAAAACAAACAACACAAACTACCCTAAAACTTTGAATGATTTAAAAAACAAAACAAAAACATACCCCAAAACATAGACTTTGACTCATAACATCAAATAGTTTAATTTAAAAAAAAGAATAGATAAACAAAATGCTTGTCATTATGAGGTAACCCAGTCATCATAACCATTGTCTGCAACAAAACGTCTACATTTAATCAGCTTTTTCTGCAACAAAAGACAAGACTAACAGAGCTGACAGGAAGGAGAAAAGCTGCATGCGCAATTAGAATGGTCTATCTTTGGTTGATTTTTTAAAGTGTTTTCTGAAAATTATGCTATTTCTTTTAATATTGGGAGATGATAACAGTGGATTATGGTGCTTTGTTACCATGTGTAGCAGGGTGATAAGGAATACTGGGAAGGTGGGAGATAGCACAATAAGTACAAGTCAAGGGTTGCCTGCCAGGTCTGACCATCTGGCTTTAGGGAAGTTTTGAGAAGAATGCACTGGAAGTTTGTTTGTTTTAAAAACATTGTATGAGGTGCTTAGCAAATATATCTGTATCAAATATTCTAAGCCATGAAAAACCAAGCAGTTGTTCATCTAATTGTAAATGATTTAACATGAGTGTCAACAACCTGGTAAGATATGGCATTCCCAAAAAGTGTTAGTCTGATAAAAAAAACAACAACCAAAAAACAAACCAGCCTTGAGCCAAGATTCCTATTTTCATCTGAATGGTTATGGCAGACTGAAAGCAAGGGGAAACTGAACAAGGTGTGTTGGTTGTAACTGGCCACAGTTGTTACAGGCAGCCTGGGCCATGAGCAGTAAGGCACACTGCCTGTCTGTCTTGTACAGCTGGTGATACACAGTTCAGTCAGACAGCACACATATCACTGACTGCTGGAAATGTCTGGTCCACACAGCTCCTCACAGATTTTTGTCGACAGCAAAGGGAAAATGGAGAGACATAATTGGCCTCGTGAAATTGGTTTGCAAGGCAGCGAAGAAGGCAGCAACAATCATGAACTGAGCTGAATGACGGTTTTTTGTTGGCAGTAAGTTTGGGATCAAATGTATATACTAATAAATAATGTACATTTTTTAGCACCCTTTCTTTCTAACAGCTCAAGGTGAATCATTCATGACCACTCTTTCTCAAAACCCCTCTCTCCCCTGCCCTGTCCCCCCAATCTCCCTCTGTCATTCGTCATGCATTCAAAGTCATATCAGTATAGTCCTTTTGAGCACAAGCACACTGATGTCTGAATCCGAATGGGAGACTTCCACAGTGGCTGCATGGGAATGCCTGGTCTGTGGTGGGTTCTGTTTGTCCCTGTTTTCTTCTGCCTTGTCCTCTTCTTCTCCAGACTGGCTTGACGTCTTGCCTCAGAGGTGCTGGCTACTTGGTGGGTGGTGGGGTGCCAGGCAGTTTGGTCAGCAGTTTGGTAGTCCACTGGCAGAGGTTAATGTCACAGGTTGTGAGGGCCATCTTCGCATTTTTTTCACTGCTTCCGGATGCTTTTATGTTGCGGTGACCAGATGACAGTTCATCGCATAGAACAATCTTGGGTAGGTGGTGGTCTTTCATTCTGGAGACGTGTCCTAGCCAGCACAGCTGGGTCTTCAGCATTATGGTCTCAAAGCTGGTGATTTTGGCTTTCCTGAGCACCTGTAATTTCTGACTCTGATGTAGCAGGCTCCAACGCAAGCTCTGTGACATCCAAAGGAAATAGGGGGACAGACTTTGCACAAACAACGCAGATTTGTGCGGACACTGAGAACTACAGACTGTTTTACCAGGCCATGAGAGTAGTGCATGGCTCCACCTTCCAAATGTTGAGTCTCCTTCTAAGCTCAGATGAAAAGAAACTATTGACAAACTAGGACTCCATCTTAGATCTGTGGTCAGAACATTTCCAAAGCCTCTACAGTGCTAGTTGTGTAGGACATGACAGCTATCAGTCTCATTCCACAGCAGGCAATGAAGCACAAACTCAGTGAGCTCCTGATGCTCCAAGAAACCATAGAAGCCATCAGGCTACAGAAAAATGGCTAAATTGCAAGAGTTGACGGTATCCTTCAAGAAATTTGGATCAGTGGCGGCCCATCACCCCACTCCGCCTTTGTTGATCTGATAAAAGCTTTTGACACTGAGTTGAATAATAAATAAACATATTTTTTAAAAAAGCTAAATGAATAAACAACACATTCTCACACGTATGAGCCAGACTTTAATGGGAAAGATGGGAGAGAAGATGATAAAATTGGAGGTGTGTGTTGTGTGACAGGGTTCCTCACCATGTGTTGTACCCCACAGACAGTGACAACACCCTGTCTGTCATCAGCCAGCTGTGTCGGGTAGGTGACCTGGCCCAGGTGTGGGACGCCACCGACAGGTTGACAGAGAGATTGCACCTGGTGCTGACTGAAGCTGTCTCTGCTCTTCGCACCACCAACTGACTGTGGCACCCTCTCACTGCTTTTTGCAGAGAAATGGGCAGGTGGTGAGAGTGAACTCCTCTGGTAATCCTTAGTTTGAGATTTCAGGCTTTTAGTTATTTATTTTTAACACACAAGAGTGGCAAAAGGATACCAGCATCAGTGTTATCACCTCCTCCAGTACACATTTCTTCAGGATCTAAATGCATTATTTTATCACCAGCATTGTAAGATAGAGGAAGCCCTGTTTTATGAGTGCATCCAGATGATGGATAAGTATGAGTCATTTCTTGTCCTCTGCAGTTCTGTGGAAAGTGGGAGAGGTGAGCTGGAGCACTGTTGAAGATTAAGACGTGTCTGTAATATGCTGTCAGCCAGACAGAAAACCTGAAAGGCGTTCTGATGTTTACTTAATCATAATGTCTCTTGGTTGTGTTCTGTGTTCAGAGATGTTCTGAGTGAGCACTCAGAAATATTTTTGATTCTGCAGAAGTTACTTGTTTTACTTTTGTGCTCACTTGGTTGGCTAGGGCTGTTGAACGTTCATGAAATGTTGGACTTATGTCACACAATGCTGAGGTGATGTGTTGGGTTGTCATGTGTTTGGCATTGCCAGTTCAGTGTCTCTGACAGTGCCTTGATACAGGAGGGTGGTGTGTTCTTAGGACTGTGGTTTGGAGGACTGGTTTTTGAAGTGAAGGTTACATGTGGGTGTCAGTTATCATAATTCTTCTAATTCATTGTCATTTTTTGAATGGTGGAAAAGGTGCACAGTGTTTGATTTTTTTTTTATTTTGGAGTGACATTACTGATAGTTCCCATGTCCTATGTTTTGACAAGTTTCATAGGTTTATCATTTAGATTATTTACAGACTTGTGATTGTTTAAATTATTTCAGATCAGAGGCAGAATTAAAAATGTACAGTTGTTTTTTTCAGCAATTGACACACTGGACTTCATGAATGATTTGTATCCTAGTGTTATCTTTGATTCTCTAAACCAGGAGCCTGCTCATGCCATGGCACACTTGAATTGATGGCCTTTGTTGACTACACTGTCAAACAGCCAGCCAGGTAACTGTCTTCAGATCTTCAGTTGAAGGAAACGGAACAAAGTGCCACAGAGGTCAGATGTTTTGAACAGTGTGCTTCACAGATTGTCAGTGTCAACTTATGAACTTTCCAAAGGTCTAGTTTTTTTTTGGAAGATTGTGAACCATGAACATATTTTGAGATTCCCAAAGATCTGTTTTATTGTGGTTTATTTTATGGAACAAAGAAGTCCAAACTTAAAGGATGAGCGTGAAATGTGGTCAGTAAAGGACGTTTGTAGCCCTGAAAGAAATGGTGCAGCAATGATACATTACAAATGAGGTTTTTATGTTCTCTTTTTATTTTTGTTTTATAAGTAACAGATTTTTGTTGTTGTCTGTAACAGTCCTTTGTAACATCCACATTTCACTTTCCCATTTCTTCACTTTATGAGTGTCAGCTGACAGACGCATTTACAATGATGATCATGAATTCATGCAGTCCAGTACCATGTTTGAAAGAAGACCGTTGGTGCTTAATGTCTTGAAACAAAAGAAAGATGTTTTTCAGTTGGCATTGACAGCTAAACTTTGGGGAAAAAAAAGCACATGAGTATGGTGAAGATTGTGTGGTGGATCTCTACTTGATGGTGATGCCATGATCCAAGACATAGGGCACCGTGTTTGTCTTTTTCATGGTAAAATACATGTGTTCTGCCGCATTGTTCATAAAACAATGTCCATTCCTTTATCTCAGTCATCACAAACTTTGCCATTTCCAGCTTGCAACCACCACATAGTGTCAGACACAATGAAGTCCTGTCTCATGTTCCATGTCATTTCCCCTGAATTGTACTTGGCAAGCGGTGTACTGCTTCTAACATTGTTGATTTGGGAATTCTTACATCAGTGCCCCCTTACACACAAACTGCCCCAGTTTTACCACTTGGGTCATAAACACATCAGTTCACCTCCATGATTATCAGTCTAAGCAGCATGTTTCATAAATAAAGGTTTTAGGGAATCTGGGTTGGAGACACTAACTGTCAATTGATTATCAATGGCTCGTGCTCTTTCTTTGAGGTTAAACTTGTCACTGCTCCCTGTCTCTGTCATTCTTTCTTGTGTGATGACCTTTCACCTAGTTTTTGAGGTACTCTTCTACATTTCTTATGACTTCAGACCTTAAATGTAGGCTGCTTGCTGTTGTCCCATCAGCAAGTATGTCAGTTCACTCATTTTCTTCAACATTTGAATGCCCAGGGCAGTACATTCATGTAAATTCTTGCATCTGGATGTCACACATTACCTTATCCCATTCCATTTTCAACTTTTTATGGGACAGCTGTGGTTACAGAATCCAGGACAGTTACTGTCATAGACAGCTGTTGTTACAGACACCAGGACAGTTACTGTCATAGACAGCTGTGGTTACAGACACCAGGACAGTTACTGTCATAGACAGCTGTGGTTACAGACACCAGGACAGTTACTGTCATAGACAGCTGCGGTTACAGATACCAGGACAGTTACTGTCATAGACAGCTGTGGTTACAGATAACAGGACAGTTACTGTCATAGACAGCTGTTGTTACAGACACCAGGACAGTTACTGTCATAGACAGCTGTGGTTACAGACACCAGGACAGTTACTGTCATAGACAGCTGTGGTTACAGATAACAGGACAGTTACTGTCATAGACAGCTGTGGTTACAGAATCCAGGACAGTTACTGTCATAGACAGCTGTGGTTACAGATAACAGGACAGTTACTGTCATAGACAGCTGTTGTTACAGACACCAGGCCAGTTACTGTCATAGACAGCTGTTGTTACAGACACCAGGCCAGTTACTGTCATAGACAGCTGTTGTTACAGACACCAGGACAGTTACTGTCATAGACAGCTGTTGTTACAGACACCAGGACAGTTACTGTCATAGACAGCTGTGGTTACAGACACCAGGACAGTTACTGTCATAGACAGCTGTGGTTACAGATAACAGGACAGTTACTGTCATAGACAGCTGTGGTTACAGATAACAGGACAGTTACTGTCATAGACAGCTGTGGTTACAGACACCAGGACAGTTACTGTCATAGACAGCTGTTGTTACAGACACCAGGATAGTTACTGTCATAGACAGCTGTTGTTACAGACACCAGGACAGTTACTGTCATAGACAGCTGTGGTTACAGATAACAGGACAGTTACTGTCATAGACAGCTGTGGTTACAGAATCCAGGACAGTTACTGTCATAGACAGTGTAGTTACAGACACCAGGACAGTTACTGTCATAGACAGCTGTGGTTACAGACACCAGGACAGTTACTGTCATAGACAGCTGTGGTTACAGATAACAGGACAGTTACTGTCATGGACAGCTGTTGTTACAGACACCAGGACAGTTACTGTCATAGACAGCTGTTGTTACAGACATCAGGACAGTTACTGTCATAGACAGCTGTGGTTACAGATAACAGGACTGTTACTGTCATAGACAGCTGTGGTTACAGATAACAGGACAGTTACTGTCATAGACAGCTGTTGTTACAGACATCAGGACAGTTACTGTCATAGACAGCTGTGGTTACAGATAACAGGACTGTTACTGTCATAGACAGCTGTGGTTACAGATAACAGAACAGTTACTGTCATAGACAGCTGTGGTTACAGACACCAGGACAGTTACTGTCATAGACAGCTGTTGTTACAGACACCAGGATAGTTACTGTCATAGACAGCTGTTGTTACAGACACCAGGACAGTTACTGTCATAGACAGCTGTTGTTACAGATAACAGGACAGTTAGTCATAGACAGCTGTGGTTACAGACACCAGGACAGTTACTGTCATAGACAGCTGTTGTTACAGACACCAGGACAGTTACTGTCATAGACAGCTGTGGTTACAGAATCCAGGACAGTTACTGTCATAGACAGCTGTTGTTACAGACACCAGGACAGTTACTGTCATAGACAGCTGTTGTTACAGATAACAGGACAGTTACTGTCATAGACAGCTGTTGTTACAGACACCAGGACAGTTACTGTCATAGACAGCTGTTGTTACAGATAACAGGACAGTTACTGCTATGGATAGTTGTGGCTACAGATAACAGGACAGCAGAATTACTGCCATGGATAGTTGTGGCTACAGATAACAGGACAGCAGAGTTACTGCTATGGATAGTTGTGGCTACAGATAACAAGACAGCAGAGTTACTGCCATGGATAGTTGTGGCTACAGATAACAGGACAGCAGAGTTACTGCTATGGATAGTTGTGGCTACAGATAACAAGACAGCAGAGTTACTGCCATGGATAGTTGTGGCTACAGATAACAGGACAGCAGAGTTACTGCTATGGATAGTTATGGCTACAGATAACAGGACAGCAGAGTTACTGCTATGGATAGTTGTGGCTACAGATAACAGGACAGCAGAGTTACTGCTATGGATAGTTGTGGCTACAGATAACAAGACAGCAGAGTTACTGCCATGGATAGTTGTGGCTACAGATAACAGGACAGTAGAGTTACTGCCATGGACAGCTGTTGACTCAGATGGATTTTTGGTCCATGTTCATGATAAGATTATTTAAATTTATATTCTGCTTGTGTTGCCAGTTTGAATGCTGTTTCTGTTAAAAAAGAAAGAAAGAGCAAGTTTCATGGACAGTTTTGGAGAGATTTAGTGAAAGTGTTGGTGATGATGCAAAAAGATGAATGTTTATTATTTCAGCAAGTGCTGTGCTTGAAAATTAGTATATATATGAAAATGGCATAACATGGTCAATTCTTTTGAATGTTATAAATAAAAATGTATCCCTTGTATGGAAAGCAATTGTGTATGTATGGTCAAGCTTTTTTTTTCATATTACAATTCTGTAGTCAATAAGCAACAGGGAGTACTTATCTTAAATGTTGTTTTGGTATTGTTTAGTGCCAATAATACATCAGCTGATGTCCTACACAAAGTGTTGCCGTGATGCCTATAAGATGTCCACTTACGTCCTGCATCTATTCCGACATTTCATTTAATCAGATGTGGTTCAGTGAAAATAAACAGACTCTGAATGGTTAGTTTGATGTATCAGGATTATAAAAAAAATACTTTTTAAATGAGCATATGTCAGGTGGTAAACCACCTTCTTGTTAATGATTTGCTAACTGGACCACATAGAGCACCACATGGAAAGGAGCTTCCTTCATATGAAAAACAGACATTGAAAACTTTGTACAGCAAGAAATGTGGTCCCTCTCACTGTATTTACACAATTTTGCAAACTGTGCTTATGATTATGGATAGGTATAACGATGAAGGTAGAGCTCTCTTGTCTGGTGATTTGTTTGAACATGAAGGTGAATGACAATGATCTGTCATAATTATTTGATGATTTGTTTGAACATGCAGGTGAATGATAATGACAGTGACAGATAGTGTGTTTGATGCTAGTTCAGTCAGTCCAACTATCCAGACAGACAGCGTTTTATAGGAGGTGACTGTGACTGACAGAGTACATGCAGGGTAGAGTTGGAAGAGGGGGATGAGTGATGTAAGATAGGTTGAATGCCGGTCAGAGGGCATGGAAGGGGGTATGGCCATGGTCATCAGTGAACTACCCCTTCACTCACTACAGCTAAAAACAGACAACAGCCAATAATCCACAATTTACGTGAAACATAGGGTTGAAAGTGCACTGGACATGAAATACATGCTTTACTTTTTCATGCTTTTTGACTGAATCAGATGGCCGACCTGTTTGTAGAGGGGGCAAACTGGTTGCACAGCACACAGTTTAACTGGCCTAGCTGCGGTCTGGAAGGAGTGAGTATCATCAAAGAATTTCTCCCTCTAAAGGAAGCTGTCAGAAAGCTTGACTGTTCAGTTTCTGAGAACATGATCAACTTTTTGTGTTGACTGTACCCACCCACATTTGTCAATGTTGGGAAAATTATTCACTTACATGTCTACACAAGTTGTGATCTGTTTTCATAAACCTATACTTACTTTATTTTCTTCTACTGGTCTAATCTGACAACAAGCAATTTCAGGTTTATTTTGTTTGTTTTCTGTTTGGATGTGATTTTGTGGAGGTGTGCACTTTCAAATGCTTGAACAGATATCTACAATAAAAAAAAAGGGGGAGGAGGGTGGAGGGAGAAAGCCAAGTTTGAGAATCCACATTCATTTTCCTTCACAAAAGACATTACTTCTTGTTTGTATCTCCTATAGTTTTTGTGCTAGAATGAAAAAAAATATATTGCCCCTGAACCCTGACAAGGGAAGAGCACTTTTTTTTAATACAGAATTTTCTGGCACTTAATAGATTAAACCAAGCATATTTTAAGTTAAAAGTCATTGAGATAGCATATTACAGCCAAAGCCAGACAAATCTTGAGGTACCAAAGTGTAACAGAAAAAGAAAAAGCTATGAACTGCTTTTTCATCACCAGCAGCATCTTTTTGCTCAGAACTGACCCAGTGAAATAACTGTCAACTTAATTTTGATGCCACAGGTTGTCTGAAGAAAGAGTAGTGAGATGTGGTAGTGTAGTCTTGATCAAATTTGCTGATTACTTTGTTCTTATCCTGCCTGTTGGTTGAATCTTTCATGTTGTTTTATCTTCTTTGTCCTTTATCATCTTTGTTTGTCCTGTATCCACTTTATTTTTCCTTTCTTCCTGCAGAGGGAATGTGCAATGTAGGAGTTTTGTGAATACATGTTGGAATGTTGTAATGAATCACTATGTTCCGAGTTCTGTATGGCCATATTGCTTTATTGGTCATAACCCATGTCTCAGTTTTGTTGCAAGCAGTGTGGGGGTAATAGGCACTGTCACGATTTGTGTGTGTGTGTATGTGTGTGTGTGTGTGAGAGAGAGAGAGAGAGCGAGAGAGATGTATTCCTGGAGATTGATGAGTTATTGCTCTCCAGTAATGTGAAAAACTTTTTCTTTTATCAAAATTGTGCATTCCCATATGAATATGATTGACACAGTTGTAATGTGCATTATAATAAAAAAAAAAAAATTAAAAAAAAATTCAAATGTTTTTCAGTGTTCATCAGCTTGTTTGTTTGCTGTAAGTGTTGCATGTTCATAGAATAATGTGATAAATATAAACCCACCTTCTATTTTTGATTCTGAATCATTTTATAATTTGACAAGAATGAAGAACAATGTATGTTTTTTCTTCACAGGCATTGAAACAAAGATCTGTGATTGTTTCACCAGCAGTGTTTTTTTCAGATTGGTTTCGTAGAGAAATGAAGTGTGAAAGCCCTGTTTTGGAAAAGGTGCTGTGTGCTGTTGAAGATGTTTTGTGAAGAACGGGAAAGTGGATCCACATGTGAGAAAGGAAAGAATTGTTTGTATCTTAGCAGTTTCCACATGGTGCACTGTGCACATGGGTGCAGTGGTCAAATGGTTGGAGTTCTGGATTCTCGCCTGAGTTTCCCCCGAGTTCGATCCTCATCTCACCTGGTGGAATAGGGCTAGAGATTTTTCTGATCTCCCAGGTCAACATTTGTGCAGACCTATTAGTGCTTGAACCCCCTTTGTGTGTTTATGCATGCAGAGGATCAAATATGCACATTAAAGATACTGTAATCCATGTCAGCATATGGTGGGTTGTGGAAACAAGAACATATCCAGCATGCACACCACCAAAAACAGAGTATGGCTGTCTACAAGCAGGGTTAATAAACAAAAACAGTTATACAATTAAAATGTTATATGTCTGTATGAGTGTGTGTATGTGTGTGCGACTGAAGCCTGACACAGGAAACAAATAATGAGCACCCAATGGAAGCTGTTAGTCATCTCTACCCGGGTAGGCAGCCTGTTGTGCAAATGACTTCTTGTTTGTAAAGTGCTTAAACCATGGTCTCTGACCGAGAATAGGCGCAATATAAGTATCCATATCATATCATCATGCACTTCCGTCATGGAGGACCTAGGGTCACATAGTACAGCCTCTGAGATTATTCTTTAAAAAAAAAAAAAAAAAATTCTTCCCACCTTTCCTATAGGATTTCTGCATGAAAAAATACCTGGCAAAACTTTTCATTTCACTTCAGTTTTACATGGTCACTCCTTGGCGTGAGGTGAATGGAGACTTGAAGTGGAAATCTTTTCTTTTTTTTAACCAGGTAAGTTCCTTGATAGTACATTGTTTGTGCTGTCTAATGATGGTTTTATTGCACTTATGGTTCTGAGTGAAGTAAAGCTGTGAGAACTGCTTTGTTGGTATGACTGTGTGCATGTGCATGCATAATATATGTTTGCCTGCATTTTTTTTTACATGAATGCTTGCATGCTTTTTATCAAGAAAAATGTATGGACATGAACATGTGTCATGGGTGTATACCCATGCTTGTTTGATGTTTGGGAAAATATGAAACACATGTTCAAGTATTGATATTTCAGTATTTAAAACCATCTTTAGTATCTTGCCCAATTCAAAACAATACTTGTGATGTTTCCTAGTATGTATGCATGTTGGTTGTGTCTGACTTAATCACCAGAACAGCAGAGGAGACAACTGCTGTCCACACTGTCAGGCCTGGGATTGGAATTTGATTGTAGTGGAGAGTGTCTTTCCAAAGTTGCATCCCCATTTTTTCGGTCAGGAGGTCTTTAGGACAGTCAGCGTTGAGATGGTCCCCAAAGGCCAACTAGCCCCAAGACTGCAGAAGTGGTGCAGTTTTGCCTCCTAGTTTGAGAGTCATGGGTCTTTACAAAGGACTAAGCTGTAAATAAATTCCCATTGCAGTGGAAAAACCATTATCAATGAACTCTCACATTGCTGTTGGCCCAACGGATGCTTGTGTCATACTCTGATATGAGCTGAGTGTCGAGTACAACATGCAGCCAAAGGGTCTCTCTCTCTCACACACACACACACACACATGTATGAATAAATGTGTGTGTGTGTGTGTGTGTGATCAGTGGATATTCCAGCAGGAAATGTGCCTGTCTGGCCTGTTCCCTGATCACAGCCCTGAGGCATCACTCGGTTGGGTTGACTTTTCTTGCTGGTCAAGACTCAGTACATTCCAGAAGCACCCCCTATAGATTGAGGAACAATGTCTTACAATGAGAAATCACAAGAATACACATTCACTGCTTTTCTTCTTCACCACCATATATTATTACCTTATAATAAAATTTTAAAATGTATTTTCAATGGCTTGTGATTTTTCCAGCCTACTCAAAGTAATGTCTTTGTCTCTCTGTACCATGTATATCAGATTCACACAGAGGTGTCAAACTAGGAAGTTTGTGATACACACTTTTGCTGTCTTTTCCACAGTTTATTTGTCAATCTTGCCTGCATTTCTATACTGAATGCTGTAAAAAAAATTTTTTTTAATCAAATCAGGTGATGGTTGTGACTGTTGTTCTTATTAAAAAAGCTGACTTGTAGCTGGGTTATTTTTTAGGCTTCTCAGATTTGACACCTATTCCAGAGAAAGTGTACTGCTATTGTTTCATTGCCCTTGTTTGTCATGTTTGTGTGTATGAGTAGGGAGTGGGGATAGAGAAATTGTGTTCGTATTGTATTATGCTGTGTTGTGTTGTGTTGTATTACTCTTTGTCGCAACCGATTTCTTTTTTTCTTTTTCTTTTTTTTTAAACATTTTTTAAATTCCATTTTGGTAGGTTGACATTTTACAACAACAGCATCTTAATAGACATTTATAAAGAGGAAAAAAAACAAAGAACAAAAAAACCAACAAAAAACAAACAAACAAACAAACACCATAAATACTTTGATAGAAACAGCCAAGCAGCTGGATTACACACTGGTTGGTTATCATCATGGAGTATTATCATTCATTTCGTAAGATCTTGCACAAGCTGTCAAGGAATACAAACTGTCAAGTATCTTAGAACACGTTTACAGAAAGTGAACACCTCAATCATTTCTTATGAATATCAATAAAAAGAAAATAAATATGGGTGGTTAATTTTCGTTAATCATGAACAGGTTTGTGATTAATAATTTGTAAGGCGTCGCAACCGATTTCTGTGTGTGATTTGTTGGGTTGCTCTTCTCAGGGAGAGCAGATCCTAGAATGAGAGCGCCACCTTTTTTTCTTTTTTCTCTTTTTTTAATTTTATCCTGCCTGAAAGTGAATTTGTTTTCCTACTAAAGTGGATTTTTCTACTGAATTTTGCCAAGGACAATCCTTTTGTTGCCTTGGGTTGTTATATGTGTGCTAAATGCCGCACATGTTAGGACCATGGTTTGTTATCTCATCTTTTTACTATCATCATTTCATTCTCCTTGTCATGTTCATGCAAGTGTGGGTGGGGGAGGGGGTTTTGAGAGTGAATTGAC
Source organism: Babylonia areolata (assembly GCF_041734735.1). Lineage (NCBI taxonomy): Eukaryota > Metazoa > Mollusca > Gastropoda > Neogastropoda > Buccinidae > Babylonia > Babylonia areolata. Next base: position 10,158,672 of record NC_134888.1, on the reverse strand, counting down.
CTTAGCAATTTTGTTAGTTTCATGAGTGTGTTGGGAGGAGAACATTTACATGCAGTGTCCTTGAATTGAGCAATGAATCATCCAGTACTAAGACAAAAAATCCAGAGAAGATTATGGATGTTAAGCTAAACAATGTGCAGGGTTCATTTCCCTATACAGTTTTGATGATGTCTGTCTGTACATAAAATCTGGTGCTGTTTTATGTGATTTTGGGATGTGTGAACACATATTATTGGTTAATGGACATCTCATTCATGCTGAATCATAACGGAGGGGCTGTCTTCTTTCACATGTCTTACATGCAATCTGTAGTATCAGTAAATTTGTATGAATGCCTTGAGTAAAGAATGTTTTTGTCATTTCTTATGTGCTATATATTCTTTGTTTCATCTTCTGTTTTGTCTTCTGGTTTATTTCCTGATGTTAAACACTGAAGAAATGTTTAAGATTTCTTTGACAAAATAAGTGTTGGCCTGAATACTTTTGGAATCGATATTGTAAAGTATGATTGTGCACATTGTACTGAATTAAAAAAAAAAAATCTGCATTTTGATGGTTCATATTTCCCCTGGAGGCTTTTCTCGGTGCTGGCGCCTCATATTTCCCAAACACCCTGAGATGCCCAGTGTATATTTTAACCCAGATCTGAAAAAAAAAAAAAAAAAAAAAAAAAAAATTAAAGAACTGTATAAAATTTTTTAAAGAACTGTTCTCTCAGCAAAACAAAACATTTTTTTTCATATGGAATTTTATTTTTGTACAGTTGTATTGCGATATGCGCACAATGTACTGCTCAAACTGGTCAAGATCTGTACACAGACACATAATCCACCACCACCACTGCACTAGAAAACAAAACTAATGCCTGTTTGAGAAAAAAAAACTTGTCAGTGCACATTGTATATGTATGTGCATGTGTGTGTGATTTGGTCTGCATTGTCAAAATCCAGTCATTTTGAGGATGCATCAAGCATGAAAATGCGATTGTTGCTGAAGTCCTCCTTGGCTTGCATTTCACAAGATAATGATAAAAGGAAAATAAAATACATTACAATTCATACCAAATGACATCCATGAGCAAGTGGCAGTTTCGGCAACATGGCTTACAAGGAAGAACTTTCATGTTCATCTGATCCTGTTCTGATTTATTATTCCGTCTGCAAAATCCTATTTCACATGTTCATTGGACTGCATGTAAACTGTTTATTCTGAAATGCATTTCACTTAGTCAAAACCATTTCAATCTTAAAAAAGTGCTGTTTTGACACTTTGTTTAATGTTATTGTTTAATGTTACTGAAAAATAGTGTGAAAATGTGATCCTGAACCAGACCCTCTGGAAGTGGTGGATTGTTGAAAGGCTTCTCCACCTGAATCGCAGCTCCCCTTAAGTGGTGAAAAACTTGTACCATATGCACTGCTGGATTTTATTAAATAAACATTAGAAAGGAAAAACCATGGGCAGAGAGATGTGGAAAGAGGAAGTGGACACTTGGTTGTGTTTTCAACAGAATGCAGAGGGGAAGAAACCATGTCAGTGAGGACTGCTGAGGAAACAATGCCAGTGTCAGCACAGGACATACTGTAAACTCACTAAAACATTTGATTTGGGACAATCATATTTGAATAATAATACGAGGCAAGGTCATTAAGACTAGCATTGTGATACACAGACATGGAACAAAGTCAGTAGAGAATGATTTAGCAGTCTTTCTGAAGATTCTTTCATGCCAGCCAGAAAAGAAAAGTGCTGAAGGAAAAAGTGCACCTCAGAACCCAGCCACCTGGAGACTTTTTCTGTAACACCAGGCTGAACAGACTGAGCAGAACTTTCCTGTAACACCAGGCTGGACAGACTGAGCAGAACTTTCCTGTAACACCAGGCTGAACAGACTGAGCAGAACTCTCCTGTAACACCAGGCTGGACAGACTGAGCAAAACTTTCCTGTAACACCAGGCTGAACAGACTGAGCAGAACTTTCCTGTAACACCAGGCTGAACAGACTGAACAGAACTTTCCTTAACACCAGGCTGAACAGACTGAGCAGAACTTTCCTGTAACTCCAGGCTGAACAGACTGAATAGAACTTTCCTGTAACACCAGACTGAACAGAACTTTCCTGTAACACCAGACTGAACAGACTGAACAGAACTTTCCTGTAACACCAGGCTGAACAGAACTTTCCTGTAACACCAGGCTGAACAGACTGGGGGGACCTTTCCTGTAACACCAGGCTGAACAGACTGAACAGAACTTTCCTGTAACACCAGGCTGAACAGACCTATCCTGTACCACCAGGCTGAACAGACCTATCCTGTACCACCAGGCTGAACAGACTGAGAGAACAGACTGAGTGGACCTTTCATGTAACACCAGGCTCAACAGACCTTTCCTGTAATACCAGGCTCAACAGACTGAGCAGACCTTTCATGTAACACCAGGCTCAACAGACCTTTCCTGTAACACCAGGCTCAACAGACAGAGAACAGATTGAGTGGACCTTTCATGTAACACCAGGCTCAACAGACCTTTCCTGTAACACCAGGCTCAACAGACTGAGCAGACCTTTCCTGTAATACCAGGCTGAACAGACTGAGAGGACCTTTCCTGTAACATCAGGCTGAACAGACCTTTCCTGTAACACCAGGGTGAACAGACTGAACAACCATTGTTCCAGCAGGGGTTCCTGTAGTACATACATGACAACCAGATGTTACCATACAACCAAGTGCCATACATGACAACCAAATGTTACCATACAACTAAGCGTCATATATGACAACACTGACACATCAATAGGATAAAACTGCATGCCTGAATTGAGCTGACTGGCCAGTCACCTTAACAGACTACATGGACTCACTTCATTTACTATGGAGTTTAATAACAGCCACAGACCTGAGAAACTATTTGCTGTAAGGATAGCCATCTTTAACAGAAATGCAGCAGTATTGAAACATTGTGAAACATACTCTTGGAAACAAACTGAGATAATAATAATAAATATATATAAGAACATATTCTGTTGAATCTTGTGACAGTGGAAAAAATCAAAATGCACATCAGTGCGTTTGTCCATCATCAACCATGTGGCGGCTTCAAATCAAATAACAAAACAATAACTTGCTTTTTTTTTGTTCAGAACAAACACACTCTAACAAACAATTAAGAATAACATTTACTTCCTAATCCCATTCCCGAGGACATATCAGTCATTAAAAATATGTGGCAGCATGTAAACCTCCAAACCACATATACAAACAGAAAATGTTATTTGAATATGAAATTTATTGAACATAATTTAACAAATTAAACAACACTACCTAAAAGCAAATGAGATTGATTTAAATTTAAAAGAAAAAGAAAGGGGCAACACAAGAATGCACAGAGTTAGCTCCAGTGAGAAGGAAAGTGATAAACGACTTGGTGGAGGAAGGACTCAACATCAGTCTGGCAACACACTACTCTCAGTTTTTTTACAAGCAAGTATATTTTTAATGTAATGAATGCTTCTCACATTTCATTTTTTTTATATTTTATATTTTATTTAATGACTGTCTCTATCTTCTTCCTTGAGAATGGACGAATGTAAAAATAAAAATAAAACTGCATTTAATTATAAGATTATCAATTCCAGACCTGGGTATCCTTGTTTACACTTAAAAAAACCAACCCCAACAAACAAAAAAACAACACGCATACAAAAACAAACTATACAGCCTTCTCCTCTAATGGGACAACTTGATAAATTATCACCTTACTATTTTAGTACTAGATAACATCCTGGAAACCTGAAGATTATATCCCTCTTCTCCCCACCCTCATAACACCCCCTTTTTACCCCCACCCCCCCACCCCCCACTGGCCCCCCACAAAAATAAGCCACACCATGACTTGTTAAGTGAGGTCAGCTGTGTGCAGTCATGGCCATGGATGAAGGAGCCAGTGGGTCAGTGTCATGGCCCAACATTCACTGTCACCATGCTGCTGTCATCACTAACCAAATGTCTCAGCCTTATGATTTAACTTATTGTTAAAAAGAAACACACACAACACACACATCTGCTCCATTCTATGTACATGGCTGGCTGTGTTTTAGATTTAAACTGTAAATGATGGCTGCTCATGTGCACCGGCAGCCTGTTTCTACTTGCCAAGACATGGAACTGTGAGTAACTCATAACCACAACTTCTGCAATGGATAAATTAAAATGACAATGTTGCATACCACTGTCTTTTTGATTTTACATGCATGCATTAAAAATACCACTTAAGAAAAGATGCATTCAAATTCAGAAAAAAAAAACAGCCTTAAAGCCACCAAAGTCTGTCATCTCTCATTTTTTGAATGATCTAAATGGTGGAAAACAATGACAATTAACATTTTATTATATTGTGATTTAAACATGCCATCAAACAACAACCAAAAAGAAAAAAAAAGAAAGAAACTAAACAGTTTATCTATAAAGCAAGCACCATAATTTTATTAAGAAAAAATCCATGAACTGTAAAAAAAAAAAAAATCATCCATGAACTGACAACAATCTGATTACACAAGTATTTGTTTTGAAAATTTCCATGCTAAAATCCCCTACAAAGGCAAGCATGTTGATTAACACTATACTGTGCAAATGGTACAGCAAAGAAAATGACACAGCGATAGAAAGCAATCAAAGAAAATCAATACAAGTCACACAATCCAAATAATGATGGAAAGCACAGCACAACTGATCAAAAGAAGCCTAGGGCTCAAAAGTGTTCTACAAAGTGAAGTGGCCAACAACAAAAAATAGGACACAATACAATGTGCTGGACTTGATTGTACTGATGAGTCAAAACTAAGCATGGGTTGGATAGAATGTCCACTCCAACTCCAAATTGCCTTGTTCATATGCTGAGGGTTCTGTACACTATTACATCAATCAGTGCTGTTTGGGGTGAACAAACATGGGTACTACCAAGTAAAAGAAGAAAAATGTGTCCTTACCAAGGGTCGCATGGACAGGATGATGGTTTATTACATTATCCTAACCAGGGGCTATATGGACAGGATGATGGTTTATTACATTATCCTAACCAGGGGCTATATGGACAGGATGATGGTTTATTACATTATCCTAACCAGGGGCTATATGGACAGGATGATGGTTTATTACATTATCCTAACCAGGGGCTATATGGACAGGATGATGGTTTATTACATTATCCTAACCAGGGGCTATATGGACAGGATGATGGTTTATTACATTATCCTAACCAGGGGCTATATGGACAGGATGATGGTTTATTACATTATCCTAACCAGGGGCTATATGGACAGGATGATGGTTTATTACATCATCCTAACCAGGGGCTATATGGACAGGATGATGGTTTATTACATCATCCTAACCAGGGGCTATATGGACAGGATGATGGTTTATTACATTACCCTAACCAGGGGCTATATGGACAGGATGATGGTTTATTACATTATCCTAACCAGGGGCTATATGAACAAGATGATGGTTTATTACATCATCCTGACCACGGGCTATATGGACAGGATGATGGTTTATTACATTATCCGAACCAGGGGCTATATGGACAGGATGATGGTTTATTACATTATCCTAACCAGGGGCTATATGGACAGGATGATGGTTTATTACATTATCCTAACCAGGGGCTATATGAACAGGATGGTGGTTTATTACATTATCCTAACCAGGGGCTATATGGACAGGATGATGGTTTATTACATTATCCTAACCAGGGGCTATATGAACAGGATGAGGGTTTATTACATTATCCTAACCAGGGGCTATATGGACAGGATGATGGTTTATTACATTATCCTAACCAGGGGCTATATGAACAAGATGATGGTTTATTACATCATCCTAACCAGGGGCTATATGGACAGGATGATGGTTTATTACATTATCCGAACCAGGGGCTATATGGACAGGATGATGGTTTATTACATTATCCTAACCAGGGGCTATATGGACAGGATGATGGTTTATTACATTATCCTAACCAGGGGCTATATGAACAGGATGATGGTTTATTACATTATCCTAACCAGGGGCTATATGGACAGGATGATGGTTTATTACATTATCCTAACCAGGGGCTATATGAACAAGATGATGGTTTATTACATCATCCTAACCACGGGCTATATGGACAGGATGATGGTTTATTACATTATCCGAACCAGGGGCTATATGGACAGGATGATGGTTTATTACATTATCCTAACCAGGGGCTATATGAACAAGATGATGGTTTATTACATCATCCTAACCAGGGGCTATATGGACAGGATGATGGTTTATTACATTATCCTAACCAGGGGCTATATGGACAGGATGATGGTTTATTACATTATCCGAACCAGGGGCTATATGGACAGGATGATGGTTTATTACTACCAAGTGTAATATGGACAGGACGATGGTTTATTACTACCAAGGGTAATATGGACAGGATAGCTTATTACAAAATCCTTACAAAGGGTTGGTTTGGAAGGGATGAACATTTGATTTAAAAAAAAAATATCTTAACCAAACCAATGGTTTTACTGAAAGGAAAGTGGTTTATCATAAATGGGGATAAAATGTTTTTTGTGGTTACATGTTCATTGTTACAAAGCCTTAAAGGTCTGCTTCTGAACCCTTGGAAACTTTTTTTCACATATGTAAGTGCTCACCCTGTTTCTAAACCCTTCAACAATAACACACCAAATGAAGATAATGCCAGGCAAACAATGCATGCCAGGTATACAGTAAATGGGAAAAAAGCAAAGGCAAAAACTATTAAAGTAAACAAAGTATGGGGAATGATACATGAAGGCAAAACTGTCTCAAAAGACTAACTTACTAATAATATGAAGTGCAACTTAAAAAAAAAAGAAAGAAAAAAAGTGAAAGTGCTGCAAGGGGTGAAAAAAGCCAGTTCTCCAGAGGAGTGGTGTGATACTCGTGTCACTTAAGTGGGGTTGTTAACAATACAACAGTGAACAAGCTCAACACTGTACAGACAGTCATCCTAACCATGGGCTGGGGTATGATGAATGCTAACATGGCACTATAGAACTGATGTATGCCAGTTGAGCTGAATTCATGTCATCTTGATGATTAGGAACGCCCCCCCCCCCCCCCCAACCCCCTTCTAATTTTTCTATTTGCTATTCACATGCAAAGAATGGTTTGTTGAAGGAAGGAGAGGTAATATCCATAGAAAATGTGGGTGAGTGGGTGAAAGATGGCATGTTAATAACAATGTGAACAAACTAGACATTCACTGGATACTTACATCAACTCCATCTAAAAACAGTGAGGGGAAAATGGATGCTAACTGTGTTTAGATTCATTCTGACTTCTGTCACTGAGCCAAAACCAATTTCAACACCATTTTAAGTCTTCACTGATCATCATTGTGTCCTGCATTTATGTCCATTCAAAAGTGAATGTCAGTATAAAGAAAAAAGAAATATAATTATCCTTCATACTATGAAGTATTTAAAAAAACAATAACAAAAAACAAAAAAAACAACAACAACAAACAAACCCAAACCAAACCAAACCGAAACAAGAGAGGCAAGGCCTTCAAGACTCACTTGTGATAAATTACATCCCCTAGCATTAATTACAGAGTAATTTCCCTTTTTTACGATCTGCACCAAAACGTTTGCAAAATAAATAAAAATTCCATGCTTAGCAAAAGAAGTTCCTGTTTGAACAAAAAATGATAATAATGACTCCTCTAGTTGTTGTGTCAGAATAAGAGGTCAAAGTGCCAAGTTTAGAGAGAATACAAAAAATATAACAGTAAATGCAGTTTGCATATAATTAGGCTTCTTTTTTTATTTTTTTTGTGCCCATCCCAGAGGTGCAATATTGTTTTAAACAAGATGACTGGAAAGAACTGAATTTTTCCTATTTTTATGCCAAATTTGGTGTCAACTGACAAAGTATTTGCAGAGAAAATGTCAATGTTAAAGTTTACTACGGACACACAGACACACGGACACACACACACAGACAACCGAACACCGGGTTAAATCATAGACTCACTTTGTTTACACAAATGAGTCAAAAACACTTGTAGGAAGCAGCTGGTCATTCAGCCAGATACAAAATCAGCTTCATAAATCCATTACTTTAACCTGTTCAGTGTCTATAAAACATCAGTTGTTGTCCTACACAAAATGTTGCCAAAGTGCCTTATTAGTGTAGGACATCCACTGACATCCTGCATACATTCTAATTTTCCCTACATTGGAGTTTGGTTCAACGAACACAGACTTTGGACAGTTAGTTTGATGACCGTGCATCAGGTGGAGGACCCCTTTCTACTCAATAGCGTTTTGCTAACAGGACTGCATCAAGCATGCAGGAATCAATAGTGTTTTGCTAACAGGACTGCATCAAGCATGCAGGAATCAATAGTGTTTTGCTAACAGGACTGCATCAAGCATGCAGGAATCAATAGCGTTTTGCTAACAGGACTGCGTCAAGCATGCAGGAATCAATAGTGTTTTGCTAACAGGACTGCATCAAGCATGCAGGAATCAATAGCGTTTTGCTAACAGGACTGCGTCAAGCATGCAGGAATCAATAGCGTTTTGCTAACAGGACTGCGTCGAGCATGCAGGAATCAATAGCGTTTTGCTAACAGGACTGCGTCGAGCATGCAGGAATCAATAACTTTTTGCTAACAGGACTGCGTCAAGCATGCGGGAATCAATAGTTTTGCTAACAGGACTGCGTCAAGCATGCAGGAATCAATAACTTTTTGCTAACAGGACTGCGTCAAGCATGCAGGAATCAATAACTTTTTGCTAAAAGGACTGCGTCAAGCATGCAGGAATCAATAGCGTTTTGCTAACAGGACTGCGTCAAGCATGCAGGAATCAATAGTGTTTTGCTAACAGGACTGCGTCAAGCATGCAGGAATCAATAGCGTTTTGCTAACAGGACTCGGCATCAAGCATGCAGGAATCAATAGCGTTTTGCTAACAGGACTGCGTCAAGCATGCAGGAATCAATAGCGTTTTGCTAACAGGACTGCGTCAAGCATGCAGGAATCAATAGCGTTTTGCTAACAGGACTGCGTCAAGCATGCAGGAATCAATAGCGTTTTGCTAACAGGACTGCGTCGAGCATGCAGGAATCAATAACTTTTTGCTAACAGGACTGCGTCAAGCATGCGGGAATCAATAGTTTTGCTAACAGGACTGCGTCAAGCATGCAGGAATCAATAGTGTTTTGCTAACAGGACTGCGTCAAGCATGCAGGAATCAATAATTTTTTGCTAACAGGACTGCGTCAAGCATGCAGGAATCAATAACTTTTTGCTAAAAGGACTGCGTCAAGCATGCAGGAATCAATAGCGTTTTGCTAACAGGACTGCGTCAAGCATGCAGGAATCAATAGCGTTTTGCTAACAGGACTGCGTCAAGCATGCAGGAATCAATAGCGTTTTGCTAACAGGACTGCGTCAAGCATGCAGGAATCAATAGCGTTTTGCTAACAGGACTGCGTCGAGCATGCAGGAATCAATAACTTTTTGCTAACAGGACTGCGTCAAGCATGCGGGAATCAATAGTTTTGCTAACAGGACTGCGTCAAGCATGCAGGAATCAATAGTGTTTTGCTAACAGGACTGCGTCAAGCATGCAGGAATCAATAACTTTTTGCTAACAGGACTGCGTCAAGCATGCAGGAATCAATAACTTTTTGCTAAAAGGACTGCGTCAAGCATGCAGGAATCAATAGCGTTTTGCTAACAGGACTGCGTCAAGCATGCAGGAATCAATAGTGTTTTGCTAACAGGACTGCGTCAAGCATGCAGGAATCAATAGCGTTTTGCTAACAGGACTCGGCATCAAGCATGCAGGAATCAATAGCGTTTTGCTAACAGGACTGCGTCAAGCATGCAGGAATCAATAGCGTTTTGCTAACAGGACTGCGTCGAGCATGCAGGAATCAATAGCTTTTTGCTAACAGGACTGCGTCAAGCATGCAGGAATCAATAGGTTTTGCTAACAGGACTGCGTCAAGCATGCAGGAATCAATAGTGTTTTGCTAACAGGACTGCGTCAAGCATGCAGGAATCAATAACTTTTTGCTAACAGGACTGCGTCAAGCATGCAGGAATCAATAGTTTTTGCTAACAGGACTGCGTCAAGCATGCAGGAATCAATAGCGTTTTGCTAACAGGACTGCGTCAAGCATGCAGGAATCAATAACTTTTTGCTAACAGGACTGCGTCAAGCATGCAGGAATCAATAGCGTTTTGCTAAAAGGACTGCGTCAAGCATGCAGGAATCAATAGCGTTTTGCTAACAGGACTGCGTCAAGCATGCAGGAATCAATAGCGTTTTGCTAAC